>NC_069503.1:5569256-5571756 GCF_027579735.1 Bombina bombina
AGTAAAAAAGTAAGCTCCAGCTGTAGTGAGCAAAGTGACTTTTATTTTTCATACAGGGTCAAACACAGCAACGTTTCGGGCTAACAATAAGCCCTTTTTCAAGCTTGAATATATATATATCTAGATTGTAAGTTCCCACGGGAACAGGGCCCTCAATTCCCCCTGTATTTGTCTGTAAAATTTTGTGTCTTATCGTATTGTTTCTCCACTGTACTGTTATCCTTGTACCCATGGGCAGCGCTGCGGAATCTGTTGGTGCTTTATAAATAAAGAAGAATAATAATAATATGTTTATGTGTCTGTATGTATGTATATGTTTGTGTGTATATATATATATATGTGAGTGTCTGTATGTATGTATATGTGTGTGTGTCTGTATGTATGTATATGTTTATGTGTATATGTATGTATATGTATATGTATATGTATATATATATATATATATATATATATATATATATATTTATATACTGTATGTATATATATATATATATATATATATTTATATATATATAACACAGAGATAAAGTCCAGCACTCACAAGCTCTCTGCTAAGACTAAAAACAAAACTGGAAGAGTTAGTTACCGCATTTGGCCAAATGGGACAAGCCCAAGTACCACGTCAAGGTCTCTCCCAAAACCTGGGTCCCTAAAACAGCCATACAAATGCCAGCTCTCAATCAAACTGGGGACAAGTGTGTGTGTATTCTCCATTTCATTCATCCCCTCTCCCATCATCACCTGCTCCCTAGCTTTCCTCTCTTCTGCCTCCCCCTGTTTCCCACCTCCTCAGTACTCTCTCTGTGCCCCCTTCCCCCTCGCACTAAGGCCCTGGGCAGGAGGAGCTGGGCGAGTTACAGCCATACAAATGCCAGCTCTGGTGACAAGTGTGTGTGTATTCTCCATCTCATTCATCCCCTCTCCCATCATCACCTGCTCCCTAGCTTTCCTCTCTTCTGCCTCCCCCTGTTTCCCACCTCCTCAGTACTCTCTCTGTGCCCCCTTCCCCCTCGCACTAAGGCCCTGGGCAGGAGGAGCTGGGCGTGTTACAGCCATACAAATGCCAGCTCTGGGGACAAGTGTGTGTGTATTCTCCATGTCATTCATCCCCTCTCCCATCATCACCTGCTCCCTAGCTTTCCTCTCTTCTGCCTCCCCCTGTTTCCTACCTCCTCAGTACTCTCTCTGTGCCCCCTTCCCCCTCGCACTAAGGCCCTGGGCAGGAGGAGCTGGGCGAGTTACAGCCATACAAATGCCAGCTCTGGTGACAAGTGTGTGTGTGTGTATTCTCCATGTCATTCATCCCCTCTCCCATCATCACCTGCTCCCTAGCTTTCCTCTCTTCTGCCTCCCCCTGTTTCCCACCTCCTCAGTACTCTCTCTGTGCCCCCTTCCCCCTCGCACTAAGGCCCTGGGCAGGAGGAGCTGGGCGAGTTACAGCCATACAAATGCCAGCTCTGGTGACAAGTGTGTGTGTATTCTCCATGTCATTCATCCCCTCTCCCATCATCACCTGCTCCCTAGCTTTCCTCTCTTCTGCCTCCCCCTGTTTCCCACCTCCTCAGTACTCTCTCTGTGCCCCCTTCCCCCTCGCACTAAGGCCCTGGGCAGGAGGAGCTGGGCGTGTTACAGCCATACAAATGCCAGCTCTGGGGATAAGTGTGTGTGTATTCTCCATCTCATTCATCCCCTCTCCCATCATCACCTGCTCCCTAGCTTTCCTCTCTTCTGCCTCCCCCTGTTTCCCACCTCCTCAGTACTCTCTCTGTGCCCCCTTCCCCCAGCTCTCTTGCACTAAGGCCCTGGGCAGGAGGAGCTGGGCGAGTTACAGCCATACAAATGCCAGCTCTGGGGACAAGTGTGTGTGTGTATTCTCCATGTCATTCATCCCCTCTCCCATCATCACCTGCTCCCTAGCTTTCCTCTGCCTCCCCCTGTTTCCCACCTCCTCAGTACTCTCTCTGTGCCCCCTTCCCCCTCGCACTAAGGCCCTGGGCAGGAGGAGCTGGGCGAGTTACAGCCAAACAAATGCCAGCTCTGGGGACAAGTGTGTGTGTATTCTCCATGTCATTCATCCCCTCTCCCATCATCACCTGCTCCCTAGCTTTCCTCTCTTCTGCCTCCCCCTGTTTCCCACCTCCTCAGTACTCTCTCTGTGCCCCCTTCCCCCTCGCACTAAGGCCCTGGGCAGGAGGAGCTGGGCGAGTTACAGCCAAACAAATGCCAGCTCTGGGGACAAGTGTGTGTGTATTCTCCATGTCATTCATCCCCTCTCCCATCATCACCTGCTCCCTAGCTTTCCTCTCTTCTGCCTCCCCCCGTTTCCCACCTCCTCAGTACTCTCTCTGCACCCCCTTCCCCCTTGCACTAAGGCCCTGGGCAGGAGGAGCTGGGCGAGTTACAGCCATACAAATGCCAGCTCTGGGAACAAGTGTGTGTGTGTATTCTCCATGTCATTCATCCCCTCTCCCATCATCACCTGCTCCCTAGCTTTCCTCTC
>NC_069503.1:5584256-5754256 GCF_027579735.1 Bombina bombina
AAGAGTTCCTTCCTTTATCAAGTCTGGAGCAATACTGACCAATTCAATGGAATTTACAGATTGTATCTTAAAACACAGAATAGCTAAGAAGACAGTGCAGGGAGAGGAGGAGGTGTCGTAAAAATCATGAGGGGGGCTTAGGTAACAGGCAGACAGTGTCCAGTGTAGGAGAACAGACAGGGGAAATATATAGCTATACATAGAGCATATACTGACATAAAGTTATATATCAACATTGATTCAATATCTATAAAGATGTGAAATTGTATATACAGGGGGAATACAAAAGTTAAAAAAGACAAAAGTGTGGACATAGGCTTACCTGTGTACCTATGTATAAAGAATGTGGAATATACAATGTAATTGACTAAATGAAAGTACATTACAAAATTTTTTGATAATGTGTTAAGAATCCAGAGTCCACATTTAGTCCAGAATTAAACAAGTTGAAGTGCATTATCATTTTCATTTCAAAGGTTTTTCTTTCCATGGTGTTTTTGAAGTTGCCTCTGAGAATTTTGATTTTGAGGTTTTGGATGGACTGGTCAGGTTGGGTGAAATGGTGACCAACAGGGGTACAGTTTTTGTTTCACAGTGGTTTTTGATTGAGTGTGTAAGTTCATCCGAAGGTGCAGTTTTTGGCTTGTTTCTCCAATATAGCATCCCATTTCACATGCAGTGCAATGTATCATGTATATCACATTTGCAGATATACATGAATATGCCCCTTTAATGTTATAGGATTTATTATTATTTTGACCACTAGTGGGATATGTGATATGTTTTTCTTCTCCCTGTATTGTAGGATTTTTGGGAGCATGTAGAATGTATGTAGAATGCTCCCAAAAATCCACAAACCAGGGAACTCAGTAAGACCAATAATAACAGGCATTATTCTTAAGCCTTTAGTTATTAACACCACTAGCTTTATAAAAGACACCACTGATTTTCTTAACAAAATCAGCCAGATAACAGAATTGATAGAGGATACTATACTTGACAATGGATGTGGAATCCCTGTACAGCAAAATTCCACATAAAGATGGTATTGATGCCTGCTTAAACTTTCTTTCCTCCAACAGCCCTAACCAGACATATAGTGCTTCTACAGTCAGTAAACTTACAGAATTAATACTTACTCGCAATTATTTCATCTTCAACCACTCCATCTACTTACAAACCATGGGAACAGCCATGGACACCAAAATGGCACCAGAGTACGCAAACCTCTTTATGGCTGACTTAGAGCAGAGATTCCTTGCCACTCACCCTCACAAACCCTTCAAATACTTTCGCTACATCGATGATATTTTCATCATATGGACAGAAGGAGAAAAAAACCTTGAACATTTTCATAAATCATTTCATCTATTTCATGCATCAATCAAGCTTAAAATGAACTTTTCTAGAGACTGCGTCACTTCCTGGATACAACAATATCCATCACAAATGGCAAACTGCACACATCTGTATACAGGAAACCAACAGATAGATGCAGCTACCTCCACAGCTCCAGCTCCCACCCCAATCACATTAAAAAATCCATAATCTACAGTCAGGCTACAAGATACCACAGAATTTGCTCAGATACCAAGGACCGTGACAAACACCTCATCACACTGTCCCAATCATTCAGAGAAAAAGGTTACAAAACAAGGATTATAAATAAAAAAATTAACTCTGCCCTCAATACTCCACGTGAACACTTACTACAATACAGGGAGAAGAAAAACATATCACGTATCCCACTAGTAGTCAAATACAACCCTGCTGTGGAAGGGATACGGAAAATCATAAAAGACTTACAGCCACTACTCTTAGAGGATCTCACACTCCAAAAAATCTTTCCAAAACCCCCAATCCTGGCATACAGACAACCACCAAACCTAAAGCAGAAACTGGTACATAGGAAGCTACCCCTTGAGAAAAAGAACACTCAAAATGGAACCAAGTGCTGCTATAAAGCTCTCTGCAAACTGTGTCAACACGTTTGTGAAAGCAGCACAGCAAATCACAATAATAAATCCTATAACATTAAAGGGGCATATTCATGTATATCTGCAAATGTGATATACATGATACATTGCACTGCATGTGAAGTGGGATGCTATATTGGAGAAACAAGCCAAAAAATGTACCTTCGGATGAACTTACACAGACACTCAATCAAAAACCACTGTGAAACAAAATACTGCACCCCTGTTGGTCACCATTTCACCCAACCTGACCACTCCATCCAAAATCTCAAAATCAAAATTCTCAGCGGCAACTTCAAGAACACCATGGAAAGAGAAACCTTTGAAATGAAAATGATAATGCACTTCAACCTGTTTAATTCTGGACTAAATGTGGACTCTGGATTCTTAACACATTATCAACATTTTTTGTAATGTACTTTCATTTAGTCAATTACATTGTATATTCCACATTCTTTATACATAGGTACACAGGTAAGCCGATGTCCACACTTTTGTCTTTTTTTAACTTTTGTATTCCCCCTGTATATACAATTTCACATCTTTATAGATATTGATTCAATGTTGATATATAACTTTATGTCAGTATATGCTCTATGTATAGCTATATATTCCCCCTGTCTGTTCTCCTACACTGGACACTGTCTGCCTGTTACCTAAGCCCCCCTCATGATTTTTACGACACCTCCTCCTCTCCCTGCACTTTCTGTCTTCTTAGCTATTCTGTGTTTTAAGATATAATCTGTAAATTCCATTGAATTGGTCAGTATTGCTTTAGACTTGATAAAGGAAGGAACTCTTCCGAAAGCTTGTCAACTTATAAATGTATAGTTAGTCCAATAAAAAAGTATCATTGCTCAATGCAATACTCTTGTTATTTTGATATGTAAATCTCTGGACTAACACGGCTACACCAATCAACGTGACTATATATATATATATATACACACACTTTTATATACAGTATATATATATATATATATATATGTATATATATATATATATATATATATATATATATATCTTCAACATGATGTACCTGCACCCACAGTTCCAGTATGTCTTCAACCAGGGTGCAGAGTCAAGATATCAGTAGAATTTTCAAACAGGAACTGCACTCGCTGGAGACCAGACGAGTCGGGTACCCCGAGACGTTACTACTTAATAAATATTAATTTATTTATCTAAATCCAGTGAGTGCAGTCCCTGTTTGAATATTATATATATGTGTGTGTGTGTGTGTGTGTGTGTGTACCACCCTAAACCCCTCCACCAGACTCCAGTTCAGGTAAAACCAAAAGGAATAACATTTAATGAAGGGAGTACTTACATTTTATAGACTTTCAGGGACAATCCCCCTTTAACTGGGTAATCAACTCACTCAAGGGAACAATGGGAATACACAATAATTAACTCACTCAGGGAACAATGACAGTACACAATAGGACAGAAAACACTCAGTCTGTCTCTGGGCATGTAGGCTTAGTGATGCCTTAGAGTCTTATGACATGTTTCTATGATAAGGTGATAAGCCGGCCGGGCAGTTCGGGAGGTTTAGCCGAAACTAGTTCCACAAGCCTGGCTATGGGAGGGGCCTTGAAAAAAAATGTATCAAGGGGAACCAAGCACCCTTGGTTTCTTGAAAGTCCCATTGCTGGTACAAACAGGCCGACTGTGGTGGAAAGCTGCACCTTTCCCTTTTAACCGGCATAGGGAATAAAACATTTCTGAAATAGTTCCAAGAGGCCGGTTACCTGGGCTGCGCCTTTGCCGTATCGCTTCAGCAGTCACCCCTAGACAGAAAGAGGGTTTCCAGTCCTGGCTATCCTCCATGCCCTGACACGGCAAATATAATAAAATCCCTGGTCCCTTCCTTGGGACATATTCAGTGGGCAGGAGGCTAGCCCACAGCCCCCTCCAGAAGCCCCAGTGATGGTAGGGTTTGTCACATCCCGCCCTCAAAAGGAGACTAACCAGGTTCCAGACCTCCGACTGGTCTGGACCTGTGTTAATCAGGCAGAAAACACCCACAACACACTCCCATTGGGGTGACGGTCTCCACTGCAGAGGAGCTGAGCCAACTCCCCTGTCTCTGTGAACCATCCACTGCCGCTGGGGAGCTGAGATGATTGCCCAGTCTCCCGGAATCATGTACCACGGTTGGAGCCCTGGGCCGATAAGCTTCTGGAGGCTCACCCAATGGCTGGGAAGATACATCCCTGGTGTGGTCTTGGCACTGTAGCTTTGGAAGTGAGCTGGAAAGCGGGGTCTGCCACTCCCAGATCCTTGTACTACCGCTGAGGAGACGCTTCTCGGGTAGTGGCTCCCAAGCTCACAGACTTCTGCTGCAGCTGGGGAGATGAGCCATTTGCTCTATCTCCCAGACCCCCTTCCAGTTGCTGGGCAGACACATCACCAATACTGTCTCGCAGGCTCCTGGGTTGTTGCTGGGGAGGGAGGATTGCTTTCTCCACTCCAGGGTCCTTGTATTCTTGCTGGGAAGATGAGCCAACTGCAGCATATCCCTGATCCCCTCTCTCTTGCTGGGAATGATAGGTGGCTGCTTTCACCCCCCTGAGTCCTCACACCACCACTGGGGAGCAAGAACGGTCTGGAGTCTGGATGCACCTCTAATTGTAAGTATGCTTGATGCAAGTCAATTTTTGTAAATTTTTCACCCCCAGCCAGAGAACTAAACAATTCTTCAATCCGTGGTAAAGGATACTGATCCACAAGTAATTGAGGGTTAAGGCCCACTCTGAAATCTCCACAGATGCGAATGTCCCCATTCTTTTTTCTGACAGGAACTATTGGGGAAGCCCATTCACTGCTAGACACTGGAACAATAATCCCCTTTCTTTCTTTCTTTCTTTCTTTCGTTCTAGTTCTGCTTCAATTTTAGGTTTAAGTGCAAATGGTACAACTCTTGGTTTACAAAATTTTGGAATAGCATTTTCTTTTAGGTGAAGCTGAATCTGCTTGTCTTTCACTAAACCTAGGTTCCCATCAAATACAGTCTTATATTTGTGCTTTAGTGAATTAATCCAAGAAGAATTTGAATTCCCACTTTGGTCCAGCAGTTTGTTAAACGGTAACTGTTGTGGTAACTTTGGCATGCCCAAATCTTGGATCCAGGATCTACCAAACAAAGGTGGTCCTCCTTTAGGTAAAATGTAGAGGCGTAGCTTTTTAGTTATACCATTAAATGTCACTGTAGGTGATACACATCCAATAGGCTTTATTATTTCATTTGAATATGTTTGCATGGTGACAGCTGTTGGAACAATTGGTTGCCTTAGTCCCAGGCGGTTCCAATCAGCAGCTGTGATAACAGAGACTGCTGCTCCTGTATCAACTTCCATAATGAGAGGTCTACCATCTATATTCACCTTTGCTTGCAGTTCTGGAATTTTATTTTCAATGCTGTAGATCTGTAATGTGTATAATGGTTTGTCTTCCTCTGAATCAGTGTGTGGTGCATCTACTTGCACATGAAAAGCTGCACGTGACTTGCTGCCTTTCTTACTTTTATCTCTGTCTAAGGAACTTCTGCACACTCTCTTTGTATGACCAATCTTCCCACACCCATAGCAGGTGCTGTTCCTAAACCTGCAGGCATTTGCTGTGTGATTTGTGTCACCACATCTGTAACAGGCTGTCTGTGAGCCTTGTCTAGCTGGATACTGTTTATTAAGGTGCACACTTGTATGAAAAACATCTATTTCCTTATCACAAACTGCCTGTGCTGGGGCCTGGAGCATTTGTGCATCTTTAGTAGCAAGTTCCATGACTGTAGCTATCTCTATAGCTCGCTTTAGTGTTAACTCATCCTCTGCTAATAGTCTCTTTTGTACTGTACAGTCCATGAGTCCAATAACAAACATATCACGTAAAGCAGTGTTTAAATAATCTCCAAATCTGCAGCTACTTGCTAGTTTCTTTAAACTGATCACATAAGTTTTAATGTCCTCATGCTGCAATTGCTTGCGTGTGTAAAACTTAAAACGTTCTGATATCTCCAGAGGCTTAGGTAGGTAGTGGTCAGATAACAGGCAGATCAGGTCAGAAAGAGGTTTAGCATTAGGTTTATCTGGTGAGAGAATGTCCCTTAATGTAGTGTAAGCTGCTGAGCCTATAGTTGTCAGAAACACAGCCACTTGCTTATCAGCTCCTATGTTATTTGCTGTACAATATAGCTCAAACTGTTCAACCCATGTGTCCCATCTGTCTGTGCCTGCTGCAAACACAGGTAAGGTGCCAATAAGTGCCATTATATGTGTGTTACCTGTCTGTGTCTGGTGCAAACACAGGTAAGGTGCCAATAAGTGCCATTATATGTATGTTATCTGTCTGTGTCTGGTGCAAACACAGGTAAGGTGCCAATAAGTGCCATTATAGGGTCAGACCACAGATCCTCATCGCCAGCTGTTATGTTCTCTGTATAGTCAGGATTAGAACATTCAGTTGTGTGCTGTTACCTTGTGTCTGGTGTCTCTTGCACATATCATGAAGACTCTGCAGCAGGAACTTTAGATAACTTTTTATTTAGCTACAACCACATGGCTTATTCTCTAGCAGGTTCCATCAGTAAAAACTAACATGGCTTCTGATGATGTCACAGAGACCCAGACACACCCAAGGGGTGTGGTGAGCTGAGCTTAAAGCTGCAGCACTTCTAACATATAATTATGAGACAAGGTTAGTGCAAAGATACAGTAAAAGCTGCAGTAATCTTAACAGCTTCCTCCGCTCCTGTGTTCACACATTGCCGCTGGCGAGACATCTCCCGGGGACTGTCTCCCTGATTCCGGGACTCTTGGTGTTGCTTGAGGGATGAGACAACTTCTCCATCCCCTGGACCCCTAACCAGCTTTGGGGCAGATGTATCCCTCCATCCCATCTCACCTTGTGCAAATACAGGTTAGTCTAGATGGGCAAGTATTTAATGCATGCGCCACAGGAGCTCTTCTTCCGTAGATGATGTCCTCCCACCGCCACCCCAGGTTGCTTATGAAGTCAGGTTCTGCTGACAGCTTTCCGTACAACAGCCCCAGGTCGCAGTAGCCAAAGCCATCCATCAGTCCGTCATCTGCTGTCCAGGGGCACACTTTGGCTACATACCACTGGAGGGCTCTGTAGCTCTTGTCCAGCTGAATCCTTTCCCAGACCAGTCTACTCAACTTGGTGAACCACTCTTCGTGCGGTTGTTCTCAAAGGAACAATGCCCATATGTCCTACTGCGCCCAGTAACTTTTCTGTAGGGAGGGAAGAATCTTTCTCTGGCAGCACTGTTCACAGTCTAGCGCTTCTTGCCAAAGTTACAGGCGGGTGGAGTCATACCACTCCACCAGGACCTGCTCTGGCACTGGTCCTCTGTGTTGCATCTGCATCTCTTGCAACCTCCTTCCAAGTTCCTCTTCCATGGCGCTGGTGTCTGTTCCGCTCCTCTCCTGCTAGCCGGACCTCGGAGCCCAGTGGTGGTTTGGATGTCCTATGCTGCAGGAAGCATCCTCCTGCTTGCCATCAATTGTGACAGACCGCCTGGGTACCCCGCCAAATGCTACCTCCTGCTCTCCAAACCCCTCCAGCAGATGGCTCCTGGGTTGTTGCTGGGGAGGGAGGACGGCTTTCTCTGCTCCAGGGTCCTTGTATTCCTGCCGGGAAGATGAGCCAACCACTGCATATCCCTGATTCCCTCTCTCTTGCTGGGAATGATAGGTGGCTGCTTTCACCCCCCGAGTCCTCACACCACCGCTGGGGAGCAAGAATGGCTTCCTCCTCTCCTGTGTACGCACATTACCGCTGGCAAGACATCTCCCGGGGACTGTCTCCCTGGTTCCTGGACTCGGTGTCACTTGGGGGATGAGACAACTTCTCCATCCCCTGGACCCCTGACCAGCTTTGGGGCAGATGTATCCCTCCATCCCATCTCACCCTGTGCAAAAACAGGTTAGTCTAGATGGGCAAGTATTTAATGCATGCGCCACAGGAGCTCTTCTTCCATAGATGATGTCCTCCCGCCGCCACCCCAGGTTGCTTATGAAGTCAGGTTCCGCTGACAGATTTCCGTACAACAGCCCCAGGCTGCCGTAGCCAAAACCTTCCATCGGTCTGTCATCTGCTGTCCAGGGGCACACTTTGGCTACATACCAGTGGAGGGCTCTGTAGCTCTTTTCCAGCCGAATCTTTTCCCAGACCAGTCTACTTAACTCAGCGGACCACTCTTCATGCGGTTGTTCTCCCAGGAACAATGCCCGTATGTCCTACTGCGCCCAGTAACTTTCCTGGAGGGAGGGGGGAATCTTTCTCTGGCGCTTCTTGCCAGAGTTACAGGCTGGTGGAGTCATACCACTCCACCAGGACCTGCTCTGGCACTGGTCCTCTGTGTTGTGTCTGCATCTCTTGCATTCTCCTTCCAAGTTCCTCTTACATGGCTGCTGGTGTCTGTTCTGCTGCTCTCCTGCTAGCTGGACCTCGGAGCCCGGTGGTGGTTTGGATGTCCTGTGCTGCAGGAAGCATCCCCCTGCTTGCCACCAATTGTGACAGACCGCCTGGGTATCCCGCCAAACGCTACCTCCTGCTCTCCAAACCCCTCCAGCAGATAGCTGACACCAGCCCTTTACCCAAAACAAGAGACAGGACTCCAGTTCAGGTAAAACCAAAAGGAATACCATTTATTGAAGGGAGTACGTACATTTTATAGACTTTCAGGGACAATCCCCCTTTAACTGGCTAATTAACTCACTCAGGAAACAATATCAGTACACAATAGGACAGATAGATAATACTCAGCCTGTCTCTCGGCACGTAGGCTTAGTGGCGCCTTAGAGGCTGGTGACATGTTTCAGAATTTTTGGATCCATTCTTTATTCAAATTCATTGAATGAATATGAATAAAGAATGGATCTGAAAATTCAAATCTGAACTAAACTGCAGTCCCCCCACATCGCCAACACTAATTAAACCTATTAACCCCTAAACCGCCATCCCCCCACATCACCAACACTAAATAAACCTATTAACATCTAAACCGCCATCCCCCCACATAGCAATCACTAATAAAATGTATTAACCCCTAATTTGCCATCCCCCTGCATTGCAAACACTAAATAAAGTATTAACACCTAACCCGCTGCCCGCCCCCCACATCGCCAACACTAAATAAAGCTATTAACCCTTAAACTGCAGCTCCCCACTTTGCGGCTCCATAAATAAAACTATTAACCCCTAAACCGCCACCCCCATATCGTCAACACTAAATAAACGTATTAACCTCTAAATTTAACTATTAACCCCTAAACCTAACACCCCTGAACTTTAAAATAATTAAAAGACACCTAAATTAAAGTTACAATTACTAACTACCTAGTTAAAATAAATACAAACTTAACTGTGAAATAAAAATAAAATCTAAGCTTAAACTGAAAAAAAAAAATAACATTACGTGTTTAAAAAAATAATAATAGAAAAATAATAAACACTTAAATTACAAAAAATAAAAAAACTACCATTACAAAAAATAACAAACGAAATTATCCAAAATAATAAAAATGATTACTATTCTAATACCCCTTTTAAAACAACAATAAAAAACCTAATCTACCCATTCCCCCGAAAAGGGCATTTGTATGGGCATTGCCCTTAAATGGACATTCAGCTCTTTTTCAGGCTATAAAAAAAACCAAAAAAAAAAACCTAATCTTAACCTCCCCAATAAAAAATAACCTATCACTAACCCTAAAATAGGTACTCACCATTGCTGAAGTCCGGCAAAAGATCTTCATCCCAGTGGAGAACATCTTCATCCAGGTGGCTACATCTTCATCCATTGCGGGTCTATCTTCTATCTTCATGGTGGAGGCAGAGCGGTCGGTGGATGCTCGGAGGCGGAGGTCCATCGGCGAAACGGAGGTCCTCTTCATGCGATTGTCTGCTGCACACTGAAGATTGAATGCAAGGTACCCTTTTTATATGGGGGTACCCTTGCATTCCTATTCAAATCAGCCAATAGGATGAAAGCTGCTGAATCTGTTTAGTACTGCGGAATCTGTTGGAGCTCTACAAATAACCAATAATAATAATAAAAGAGGACCTCCATTTCGCTGATGGACCTTCACCTCTTCCTTTCGTATGGCTTTAATCAATGGGGAGGTTGGAGGTTCTGATTTGGGTACATTGAATCCAAGTTAGATGCAGTATCTTCTATCCCATCTGTTGTGATCAGGATTAGCTTGTCCGTTGGAGCTAAGGAAGTATGGACAGACATCAGCGAGATGGATAATACAATTATTTTTTTGACCACGTCGGGGCCCTTCAGCGTGGTCTGCGGGCTTTCAGCTGTCATTCCCATCTCCTCTTTTGGATCCAAATCTATGGATTTTTCTGCAAGTGTAATCCATAAACTGCCTGAGGTGTATGAAGAAGGCTCCTGTTCAGCCGGCTTATCATAGACGATTGGGGATAGGCCATATAAGGGTGATATGAGCTTGGTATGCTTTGCAGGTGTTGTTGCAAGTTGCTCCAAAGCTTCTGCTGATAGTGCTTTGTCATATAAATTTTGTAGTAGCCTCTTATTATTATTATTATTATTATTATTATCGGTTATTTGTAGAGCGCCAACAGATTCCGCAGACTATCCAATCTTAAGTATTGAGCATCAAGCCGGTTTGTGAAAGCGAGATCGTGCATGGTTGCTGGTTATCTGGTTTTTGTCAAATAATGCTGCTCAAAGTCCGTTAGTAAATGCAATTATAGACTTCATAGGTTAGCTTCAATTGCCCAGAGCTGAGCAAGTACCCCGTGTTACTGGGGGGGGGGGGGGGGAATGCTGCCTATTAGTAAGCCGCCGCTTTAGGCCTGTTATGTCCGATTCGTGGCACCAGGGTAGACGATCAAAGTGGTCTCAAATTGTTCCTCTGTACAAAAGGGAGCAATATATAATGGAATTCTGGGTTGATGTTGTTTTTGGAATCCAATAATCTACGGATTGTTAGAAAATCTCCTGGAGCTCTTGAAAGTGTGTCCTGTCATGGACGCTGTATGGACACGCCCCTTGTTAATAGGTTTTTATGTGTGTGCGATGTGGGGGGCGGCGGTTTAGAGGTTAATAGGTTTTTATCTAGAGTTGGCAATGTGGGGGGTGGCGGTTTAGAGGTTAATAGGTTTTTATTTAGTGTTGTCGATGTGGGGGGATGGCGGTTTAGGGGTCAATAGGTTTATTTAGTGTTACAGATGTTGGGGGGCGGCGGTTTAGAGGTTAATATTTTTTTATCTAGTGTTGGCGATGTGGGGGTCCGCGGTTTAGAGGTTAATAGGTTTTTATTTAGTGTTGGCGATGTGGGGGGACGGCGGTTTAGAGGTTAATAGGTTCTTATTTAGTGTTGGTGATGTCTGAGGATGGCGGTTTTGATCATTTCGTTTCATCATATTAGTTATGTTAAGTTAAATCGTTTTTCGGATCCATTCGTTATTTCGGATCCATTCTTTATTTATATTCATTATTCCAAAGTTTAGAATAGAATAATGAATATGATTAAAGAATGTATCCGAAATAACAAATGGATCTGAAAAACAATTTAACGTAAATAAATAATTAGTTAACATAACGAATATGCCGGAACTAAATTAATTATTTAAAGGAATAGTTTAGTCAAAATTAAACTTCCATGATTCAGATAGAGCAGCAATTTTAAGCAACTTTTTAATTTACTCCTATTATCAATTTTTCTTCGTTCTCTTGGTATCTTTATTTGAATGTAAGCTTAGAAGCTGGCCCATTTTTGGTTTAGCACCTGGGTAGCGCTTGCTGATTGGTTGCTACATTTAGACACCAATCATAAAGTGCTACCCATGTGCTGAACCAAAAATGGACTGGCTCCTAAGCTTACATTCAAATAAAGATACCAAGAGAGCGAAGAAAAATTGATACTAGGAGTAAATTAGAAAGTTGCTTAAAATGGCTGCTCTGCTGAATCATGAAAGTCTAATTTTGACTAAACTATTCCTTTAACTAATGAAAACGGAAAAAAAACTGGAAGTGGTTTTAAGCCACCTCCAGTACTGCCTGGCTGGCTTATCTCCTTATCAGGGAAACATGTCCCCAGACTCTAAGGTGCCACTACGGCTATGTGCCCAGAGACAGGCTGAGTGTTATCTGCCTGTCCTATTGTGTACTGTCATTGTTCCCCTGAGTGAGTTAATTATTGTGTATTCCCATTGTTGCCTTGAGTGAGTTGACTACCCAGTTAAAGGGGGATTGTCCCTGAAAGTACTTAAAAATTTATGTACTCCCTTAAATAAAAGTTATTCTTTTTTGTTTTACCTGAACTTGAGTCCTGTCTCTTGTTTTGAGTAAAAGGCTGGTGTCAGCTAACTATCTGCTGGAGGGGTTTGGTGAGCAGGAGGTAGCGTTTGGCGGAGGTACCCAGGCGGGTTTACAGGCGGTCCGTCACAATTTGTGGCAAGCGGTGGGATGCTTCCTGCAGCACCGGACATCAAAACCACCATCGGGATCTAAGGTCTGGCTAGCAGGAAAGGAGCGGGACAGACACCAGCAGCCATGGAAGAGGAATTTGGAAGGAGGTTACGAGAGATGCAGGTGCAACACAGAGGGCCAATGCCAGAGCAGGTCCTGCTGGAGTGGTATGACTCCGTCCACCGGCAACTCTGGCAAGAAGTGCTAGACCATGAACAGCGCTGCCAGAGAAAGATTCTCCCCTCCCTCCAGCAAAGGTACTGGGCTCAGTAGGACGTGCGTGTGTTGTTCCTGGGAGAACATTCGCAAGAAGAGTGGACTGCCAAGTTGAGTGGGCTGGTCTGGGAAGAGATGAGCTACAGAGCCCTACACTGGTATGTAATCCAAGTGTGCCCCTGGACAGCGGACGACAGCCCGATGAAAGGTTTTGGCTATGGCGGCCTGGGGCTGTTGTATAGAAGGATGTCAATGGAACCTGACTTCGGAAGCAACCTGGGGTGGCAGTCGGAGGGCATCATGGACTACAGAGGCTGACTGCTTGTCATCTCAGTAGTGTGCTGGGCTCAGGACGATTTTCAGGCTCTGGCCATTCAGGAATAGAACCTTGAGAACTCATACCAATGGCTACTAGACTCTGCTCAGCAGCCAGATGAGGCTTCCGTTGCCTGGGACTATCATGAGATAACAGCCGACAGCTCTGAAGTCCTGGCTGAAGTGTCGGCAATAGGAGTGACAGTGTGCTCTACCCCCTCTACCTGCAGCTACAGAAGAAGACCTCCTGTGGTGCATGCAGCAAATACTTGCCCATCTAGATGAAACTGTTTTTGCATAGGGTGAGATGGGATGGAGGGATACATCTCCTCCACAGCTGGTCGGGGGTCCGGGAAATGGAGAAGTCATCTCATCCCCCAAGCGGCACCAAGAGTCTGGGAACCAGAGAGACAGTCCCAGGGAGATGTCTCCCCAGTGGCAGTGTGGGTACACGGGATCAGAGGAAGTCTTTCTTGCTCCTCAGCTGCAGTTTGAGGACTCGGGGGGAAAGCAGCCACCTATCATCCCCAGCAAGAGGAAGGGGATCTGGGAGATGCAGCGGTTGGCTCATCTTCCCAGCAGGAATACAAGAACCCGGAGTGTAGAAAGCCATCCTTCCTCCCCAGCAACAGCCCAGGAGCCTGGGAGACAGTATTGGTGATGTGTCTGTCCAGCAACTTGAAGGGTGTCTGGGAGATGGAGCAACCAGCTCTTCTTCCCAGCAGCAGCAGAAGTCCGGGAGCCTCTTCCCGAGAAGCATCTCCTCAGTGGTAGTATGAGGATCCGTGAGAGGCAGACCTGTTTTCTAGCCACAGCCACAGTTTTTGTGTCTGAGAGATAGAGCGAGCAGCTTACTTCATCAGCTACAGTGCCGAGACCACACCAGGGATGTATCTTTCCAAAGAATTACACAATGAGAGGGTTCTCTCACTATTGTGTTGTGTGTAATATAACCAAAACTGTTGGAAAAGGAACTGAGCAAATGTTTAGATAAAGATTAACTGTTGAGAGTGGTGGCTGGGCAGGTACAGGAACAGTCACTCGCTAAGCAAATGAGTTACTATATACCAAAGAAACAATGCTTACCAACTTCACACAGAAACACAGCGCACACCTTTAGGTTGAATGCTGGAGGGTCCAAATGCCTGATACCGTTCCTCCTTCCTGAGCTTTTGAGCTGTGCTCTGCTGCGAATAACCCACTAGTGCCTCTGTGGTAACCCAGAAAACTATGAATCTGCAGTGTTGCTGTCTCCTCATCCTATTGGAGCATTCCGCTCTGACACCCTGGGGTGTGTATATATTCGCGGGCCAATCCTCTCTGCCACTTGTAAATGTGTAGAACCTCGGGCACTCCTGATAGGTCCTGCTTCAGCTCCACTCCAAATGTCCTTGGGGGCTTTAGTGTTAGTCTCCCACCGGCTGTGCTACACTATAGTAGGTCAGTGTGAATAAAGTTTATAAGTAAAGGAGCACCAGCCGGGAGTAAAACATGTGAATTTATTAAGTATACGTTCAAAAACAAATAAAACCTGGGAACACAGGCTGTAACAATGGAGGTCAGCTAGTTAAGCTCAGCTGACGCGTTTCGGCAGTTGCCATAATCGAAGCTGTTAAACAAAAGTAAAAGCAAACTTTTAAAATAAAAAGCCTCCTCCTATTGGACAATCCAATAATTGCTTAATTGACACCATATGAGCTTGTATTTGTAGCGCATATGGCGGCAGTACAAAGTACACACACAGAAAATTGTTTACCTTTATAGTGGATTGCAAAAATGAATGTTAAATACTAGAAATACAATGACAGGAATGGAAACACATTAAGGTACAAAAAGATGTCAATATCCTAACAGGCTCAGTTAAGATATGTGACCACAGATAGCCTAAGAGTTCCATACAACACTCTTAGGTGTCAGGTGGACATTAATATTTATTTGAACACCCTAATCTAGTTATGTGACATGTGAACACATTAGTGGTGCTGGTAGGAATATTTCCCCAATAACGGCTCATACAAATGAGGACAATATTACTGTATTTGGAGCATAAATTATAAACAGTGTGGGAGACTGTAACACGGCTCATTTTTATGGACTACTTGAGGTGGCGATTACAACATAATAGTGGCCCAAGAAAGTCCCAATTAAAATGGAATATATGCTATTTCATGGTGCCTAGACGTAGAGGTGAACAGTAAATAAAGACACCTCTTAAGGTCCATATTCTCTATTTGTATAGGGTGAAATATCCAAAGGCATACAACCTGTGACCTAAGTGATAAAATTCTCTGTGGGAGAATAGATATAAGCTCAACCTAATAATCTCTTTATTATGTTGGAATAGGAGCCCTGGCAGTGCTATAAATGAAATTAACCTAGGACTAACTGCTAAGCAGATTTACCAATCTAAGTGTCACATTGCTTAGTTAGTATGGATTAATCAAGGGTCAAGAAAATACTGTGATTACAATGAGTCCTGAATCATTCAAGAGCAGATAGAGTCAGAGATACAGGTACAAAAGGCTATAAAGGAGCTACACCCAAATAAATGGTTTAAAACTGACGGGAGAGAGAGAGAGAGACCTATGGGGAAGGAGCCTTTATTCCCAAAAATGTATCAGGCCATAGTCAGAATTTAGACCTTTGGGATATCTAGTTTGAAGCTTGAAGATCCAAAAGACCTCTCTTTTCCCCAAAAAAGATCTCCCCCCCTCTTAAGTGCTGTGACTTTTTCAATGCAAGTCCACCTGAATGTGGCAGCACATTTAGCGTGAAACTGTGCAAAATGCTGGACAAGGGGAGTATTGGCCGTGCCAGATTTGATACAAATGTTCCCTGACCCTTGATCTCACTTCACGGGTCATGAGTCCCACATACTGTTTATTACAAATTACACAGGTGATTAGATAAACAACAAAAGGTGGACCTACAATTTAGACAGGAGCGTTTTTGGAAGGTATGACCTGTAACCGAGGATTTGAAAACTTCCCCTGTCTTTACTCTTTCACAGGCTTCACAAGTACTGTTGTGGCACTTGAACATGCCTAACGTAGTCAACCAGGAGGATCTACTTCTCACTTCTCTGGGCAGTTTAGTGGGGGCCAGTATGTTACCCAAAGTATGTTGCCTCTTTTATAGGCAAATTTGCAATTTTTCCTTGTTAAGTTGGCTAAGCGATCGTTTGCTTTCAATAGAGGGAAGTGTCTTTTGATAATATCAAAAATACTGTGGTATTGTTCGGAGTAATCCATAATTAAGACATTCTCCTCTATTGAGTTCAGGGCCTTACTTCTGGGTATCTTTTTGCCCAGCAGATCTGCTCTTTTGTAATCATTTACTGTTTTTTTGGCCTCATAAATGACTCGGTCATTGTACCCTCTCTCTTTCAGGCATGTCACAAGGTCACTTGACTGCATTTGGTAGCTGTCCTCATCCAAACAATTAAGTTTGAGACGTATAAGCTGACATTTCGCTATACCCTTGAATATGCTCTTTGGATGGCAACTGGTAGCGTGCAAAAGGGTATTACCCGATACAGATTTTCTGTAAACATTTGTAGAAACCAGGTTACCATCAAGGCCTGACAAGGTTATGTCCAAATAGTGAATGCTATGTGAATCCCACTCATGGGTAAAACTAATTCATATGTCATTCACATTGAGATTTTGGACAAAAGAGTCAAGATGTTCCTGGCAACCTTTCCAAATGAATAGCAGATCATCAATAATTCTCCTATATAGAACGACATTTGAGTCGAAGGGATTTCAATCTCCATAAATGTGGACCTGCTCCCACCCATCTTTCCAACCATCGGGTGAGCCTCCAGAAGCTTTCTTTGTCAGCCCAGTGCTCCAGCCATGGTACATGCATCCAGGAGACTGGGCAGTTGGCTCAGCTCCCCAGCAGCAGCGTATGGTTCTAAGCTCCACATTGGCAGGGACCAATACCCTAATTGGAGTGTCTTGTGGGGTTTTTCTGCCCTACTAACACAGTCTTCTTCTGGGGGGAATGTAACAAACCCTACCATCACTGGGGCTTCTGGAAGGGGCTGTCAGCTAGCCTCCTGCCCACTGACTATGGCCCAGGGAAGTAACCCGGGATTTTACCCTATTTGACGGGTCAGTGCACAGAGGGGAGCAGGGACCGGAAACCCTCTTCCTGCCCGGAGGGACTGCTGAAGAGATATGGCTAAGGCACAGCCCAGGTAACCGGCCTCTTGGAACTATTTCCAGATGTTTTATTTGCTATGCTGGTTACCAGGGAAAGATGCAGCTTTCCACCACAGTCGGCCTGTTTGTACCGGTAATGGGACTTTCAGGAAACCCAGGGTGCTTGGTTCCCTTGGAAACATTCTTTGTTTAGGGCAGAAGTTCGCCCCACCCGTAGCCAGGCTTGTGGAACTAGTTTCGGCTAAACCTCCTGATCTGCCCAGCCGGCTTATACCCTTATCAGGGAAACATTTCCACAGACTCTAAGGCATCACTAAGCCTACATGCCCAGAGACAGGCTGAGTGTTATCTGTCTGTACTGATATTGTTCCCTGAGTGAGTTATTTATTGTGTATTCCCATTATTCCCTGAATTAGTTAATTATTGTGTATTCCCATTGTTCCGTTGAGTGAGGGGGATTGTCCCTGAAATTATATAAAATGTAAGTACTGCCTTCAAAAATGTTATTCCTTTTGGTTTTACCTGAACTGGAGTCCTGTCTCTTGTTTTGGGTAAAGGGCTGGTTTCAGCCCAGCTATCTATCTTCTGGAGGGGTTTGAAGAGCAGGAGGCAGCATTTGGCAGAGGTACTCAGGCGGGGTACCAGGCAGTCCATCACATGAAATATTAATTTCATGTCAGGTTAGCACACTTGAGCAGATGCGATTAGTTTTGTACACAAGCTTGGATGTTACGTTTTTTCCCACTTTTAGCGCTGTCTTGAAGTGTGTGGGGGAATACGTTAACACAGTCGCAATATTCAAAGTTCAGCTTTTTGCACACATCAGGTTAGCACTTGTGCAAAAACATTTTACTTTCAATTTTTAATGTGTGCATTATACGAAATGCACAAAAAGCTTGCTTCTAGCGAAGTTAACACACGTGTGGGAGCGATAAATAGTGCTCCACTCGCAATCTAGCCCTTAGACAAATAGACAGACAGACAGCTAGAGTGATAGACAGACAGCCAGCCAGCCAGAAAGCTATACAGACAGACAGAAAGATAGATAGATAGATAGAGAGAGACAGACAGACTGACAGACAGACAGCTAGAGTGATAGACAGACAGACAGACAGATAGATATACAGACAGACAGAAAGATAGATATATATATAGAGAGAGAGAGAGAGAGAGATACAGACAGCTAGATTGATAGACAGACAGTCAGCCAGATAGATATACAGACAGACAGACAGACAGACAGACAGACAGACAGATAGATAGATAGATAGAGAGAGAGAGACAGATACATACATATATATATATATATATATATATATATATAGACAGATAGCTAGATTGACAG
Organism: Bombina bombina; assembly: GCF_027579735.1. Classification (NCBI taxonomy): domain Eukaryota; kingdom Metazoa; phylum Chordata; class Amphibia; order Anura; family Bombinatoridae; genus Bombina; species Bombina bombina. The sequence goes on from NC_069503.1 coordinate 5,602,752, forward strand.
ATAGATATACAGCCAGCCAGAGAGATAGAGAGACAGACAGACAGACAGATTGCTTGGGGGGATTGAGTTGGATAACACATAAACACACATACAGAATCTGCAGGCACCGAGCTCCCTCTGTGCATTAATGAGTCGGAGCACTAATCCGCCGGGTGTGTCTGCTCTCTGGGTCATATTAACTGCAAAATACACAACTCTCTTTGTTCTTATAGACAAATTGCTCACATCCACATAGTTTATGTTTTTTTATAATAACAATGTGTAACATAGCAATCACAGATACATTCTGCTGTCCTTGAAGTTTATAGCATTAATTTTACATATATAACAGCAGAGATAAGAGACCTTTACATATATAACAGCGGAGATAAGAGACCTTTACATATATAACAGCGGAGATAAGAGACCTTTACATATATAACAGCAGAGATAAGAGACTTTTACATATATAACAGCGGAGATAAGAGACCTTTACATATATAACAGCAGAGATAAAAGACTTTTACATAGATAACAGCAGAGATAAGAGACCTTTACATATATAACAGCGGAGATAAGAGACCTTTACATATATAACAGCGGAGATAAGAGACCTTTACATATATAACAGCGGAGATAAGAGACCTTTACATATATAACAGCAGAGATAAAAGACTTACATATATAACAGCAGAGATAAGAGACTTTTACATATATAACAGCAGAGATAAGAGACCTTTACATATATAACAGCAGAGATAAGAGACCTTTACATATATAACAGCAGAGATAAAAGACTTTTACATATATAACAGCGGAGATAAGAGACCTTTACATATATAACAGCGGAGATAAGAGACCTTTACATATATAACAGCGGAGATAAGAGACCTTTACATATATAACAGCAGAGATAAGAGACCTTTACATATATAACAGCAGAGATAAAAGACTTTTACATATATAACAGCGGAGATAAGAGACCTTTACATATATAACAGCGGAGATAAGAGACCTTTACATATATAACAGCAGAGATAAGAGACCTTTACATATATAACAGCAGAGATAAGAGACCTTTACATATATAACAGCGGAGATAAGAGACCTTTACATATATAACAGCGGAGATAAGAGACCTTTAAATATATAACAGCGGAGATAAGAGACCTTTACATATATAGCAGCAGAGATAAGAGACCTTTACATATATAACAGCAGAGATAAGAGACCTTTACATATATAACAGCGGAGATAAGAGACCTTTACATATATAAGAGCGGAGATAAAAGACTTTTACATATATAACAGCAGAGATAAAAGACTTTTACATATATATCAGCAGAGATAAGAGACCTTTACATATATAACAGCGGAGATAAGAGACTTTTACATATATAACAGCGGAGATAAGAGACTTTTACATATATAACAGCGGAGATAAGATACTTTTACATATGTAACAGCGGAGATAAGAGACTTTTACATATATAACAGCGGAGATAAGAGACCTTTACATATATATCAGCAGAGATAAGAGACCTTTACATATATAACAGCGGAGATAAGATACTTTTACATATGTAACAGCGGAGATAAGAGACTTTTACATATATAACAGCGGAGATAAGAGACCTTTACATATATATCAGCAGAGATAAGAGACCTTTACATATATAACAGCAGAGATAAGAGACCTTTACATATATAGCAGCGGAGATAAGATACTTTTACATATGTAACAGCGGAGATAAGAGACTTTTACATATATAACAGCGGAGATAAGAGACCTTTACATATATATCAGCAGAGATAAGAGACCTTTACATATATAACAGCAGAGATAAGAGACCTTTACATATATAACAGCAGAGATAAGAGACCTTTACATATATAACAGCGGAGATAAGAGACTTTTACATATATAACAGCGGAGATAAGAGACTTTTACATATATATCAGCAGAGATAAGAGACTTTTACATATATAACAGCGGAGATAAGAGACTTTTACATATATAACAGCGGAGATAAAAGACTTTTACATATATAACAGCAGAGATAAAAGACTTTTACATATATAACAGCAGAAATAAGAGACCTTTACAGATATAACAGCGGAGATAAGATACTTTTACATATGTAACAGCGGAGATAAGAGACTTTTACATATATAACAGCGGAGATAAGAGACCTTTACATATATATCAGCAGAGATAAGAGACCTTTACATATATAACAGCGGAGATAAGATACTTTTACATATGTAACAGCGGAGATAAGAGACTTTTACATATATAACAGCGGAGATAAGAGAGCTTTACATATATATATATCAGCAGAGATAAGAGACCTTTACATATATAACAACAGAGATAAGAGACCTTTACATATATAACAGCGGAGATAAGATACTTTTACATATGTAACAGCGGAGATAAGAGACTTTTACATATATAACAGCGGAGATAAGAGACCTTTACATATATATCAGCAGAGATAAGAGACCTTTACATATATAACAGCGGAGATAAGAGACTTTTACATATATAACAGCGGAGATAAGAGACTTTTACATATATAACAGCGGAGATAAGAGACTTTTACATATATATCAGCAGAGATAAGAGACTTTTACATATATATCAGCAGAGATAAGAGACTTTTACATATATAACAGCGGAGATAAAAGACTTTTACATATATAACAGCAGAGATAAAAGACTTTTACATATATAACAGCGGAGATAAGAGACTTTTACATATATATCAGCAGAGATAAGAGACTTTTACATATATATCAGCAGAGATAAGAGACTTTTACATATATAACAGCGGAGATAAAAGACTTTTACATATATAACAGCAGAGATAAAAGACTTTTACATATATAACAGCAGAAATAAGAGACCTTTACAGATATAACAGCTGAGATAAGAGACCTTTACATATATAACAGCAGAGATAAGAGACCTTTACATATATAACATCGGAGATAAAAGACTTTTACATATATAACAGCAGAGATAAGATACTTTTACATATATAACAGCGGAGATAAGATACTTTTACATATATAACAGCGGAGATAAGAGACTTTTACATATATATCAGCGGAGATAAAAGACCTTTACATATACAACAGCGGAGATAAAAGACCTTTACATATATAACAGCGGAGATAAAAGACTTTTACATATATAACAGCGGAGATAAAAGACTTTTACATATATAACAGCAGAGATAAAAGACTTTTACATATATATCAGCAGAGATAAAAGACTTTTACATATATATCAGCAGAGATAAGAGACCTTTACATATATAACAGCGGAGATAAGAGACCTTTACATATATAACAGCGGAGATAAGAGACTTTTACATATATATCAGCAGAGATAAAATACTTTTACATATATATCAGCAGAGATAAAAGACCTTTACATATATAACAGCAGAGATAAAAGACTTTTACATATATATCAGCAGAGATAAAAGACCTTTACATATATAGCAGCAGAGATAAGAGACCTTTACATATATAACAGCAGAGATAAGAGACCTTTACATATATAACAGCGGAGATAAGAGACTTTTACATATATAACAGCGGAGATAAGAGACTTTTACATATATAACAGCGGAGATAAGAGACTTTTACATATATAACAGCGGAGATAAGAGACTTTTACATATATAACAGCGGAGATAAGAGACTTTTACATATATATCAGCAGAGATAAGAGACTTTTACATATATAACAGCGGAGATAAGAGACTTTTACATATATAACAGCGGAGATAAAAGACTTTTACATATATAACAGCAGAGATAAAAGACTTTTACATATATAACAGCAGAAATAAGAGACCTTTACAGATATAACAGCGGAGATAAGAGACCTTTACATATATAACAGCAGAGATAAGAGACCTTTACATATATAACAGCGGAGATAAAAGACTTTTACATATATAACAGCAGAGATAAGATACTTTTACATATATAACAGCGGAGATAAGATACTTTTACATATATAACAGCGGAGATAAGAGACTTTTACATATATATCAGCGGAGATAAAAGACCTTTACATATATATCAGCAGAGATAAAAGACCTTTACATATATATCAGCAGAGATAAAAGACTTTTACATATATAAGCGGAGATAAGAGACTTTTACATATATAAGCGGAGATAAGAGACCTTTACATATATAACAGCGGAGATAAGACACCTTTACATATATAACAGCAGAGATAAGACACCTTTACATATATAAGCGGAGATAAGAGACCTTTACATATATAACAGCAGAGATAAGAGACCTTTACATATATAACAGCAGAGATAAAAGACTTTTACATATATAACAGCGGAGATAAGAGACCTTTACATATATAACAGCAGAGATAAGACATCTTTACATATTAAAGCGGAGATAAGAGACCTTTACATATATAACAGCAGAGATAAGAGACCTTTACATATATAACAGCAGAGATAAAAGACTTTTACATATATAACAGCGGAGATAAGACACCTTTACATATATAAGCGGAGATAAGAGACCTTTACATATATAACAGCAGAGATAAGAGACCTTTACATATATAACAGCAGAGATAAAAGACCTTTACATATATAACAGCAGAGATAAAAGACTTACATATATAACAGCGGAGATAAGAGACTTTTACATATATAACAGCAGAGATAAAATACTTTTACATATATAACAGCAGAGATAAAAGACTTTTACATATATAACAGCAGAGATAAGAGACCTTTACATATATAACAGCAGAGATAAAAGACTTTTACATATATAACAGCGGAGATAAGAGACCTTTACATATATAACAACGGAGATAAGACACCTTTACATATATAAGCGGAGATAAGAGACCTTTACATATATAACAGCAGAGATAAGAGACTTTTACATATATAACAGCAGAGATAAAAGACTTTTACATATATAACAGCGGAGATAAGAGACCTTTACATATATAACAGCAGAGATAAGAGACCTTTACATATATAACAGCAGAGATAAAAGACCTTTACATATATAACAGCGGAGATAAGAGACCTTTACATATATAACAGCAGAGATAAGAGACTTTTACATATATAACAGCGGAGATAAGAGACCTTTACATATATAACAGCAGAGATAAAAGACTTTTACATAGATAACAGCAGAGATAAGAGACCTTTACATATATAACAGCGGAGATAAGAGACCTTTACATATATAACAGCGGAGATAAGAGACCTTTACATATATAACAGCGGAGATAAGAGACCTTTACATATATAACAGCAGAGATAAAAGACTTACATATATAACAGCAGAGATAAGAGACTTTTACATATATAACAGCAGAGATAAGAGACCTTTACATATATAACAGCAGAGATAAGAGACCTTTACATATATAACAGCAGAGATAAAAGACTTTTACATATATAACAGCGGAGATAAGAGACCTTTACATATATAACAGCGGAGATAAGAGACCTTTACATATATAACAGCAGAGATAAGAGACCTTTACATATATAACAGCAGAGATAAGAGACCTTTACATATATAACAGCAGAGATAAAAGACTTTTACATATATAACAGCGGAGATAAGAGACCTTTACATATATAACAGCGGAGATAAGAGACCTTTACATATATAACAGCGGAGATAAGAGACCTTTACATATATAACAGCAGAGATAAGAGATCTTTACATATATAACAGCAGAGATAAGAGACCTTTACATATATAACAGCAGAGATAAGAGACCTTTACATATATAACAGCGGAGAGAAGAGACCTTTACATATATAACAGCGGAGATAAGAGACCTTTACATATATAACAGCGGAGATAAGAGACCTTTACATATATAACAGCAGAGATAAGAGACCTTTACATATATAACAGCAGAGATAAGAGACCTTTACATATATAACAGCGGAGATAAGAGACCTTTCCATATATAACAGCAGAGATAAGAGACCTTTACATATATAACAGCGGAGATAAGAGACCTTTACATATATAAGAGCGGAGATAAAAGACTTTTACATATATAACAGCAGAGATAAAAGACTTTTACATATATATCAGCAGAGATAAGAGACCTTTACATATATAACAGCGGAGATAAGAGACTTTTACATATATAACAGCGGAGATAAGAGACTTTTACATATATAACAGCGGAGATAAGATACTTTTACATATGTAACAGCGGAGATAAGAGACTTTTACATATATAACAGCGGAGATAAGAGACCTTTACATATATATCAGCAGAGATAAGAGACCTTTACATATATAACAGCGGAGATAAGATACTTTTACATATGTAACAGCGGAGATAAGAGACTTTTACATATATAACAGCGGAGATAAGAGACCTTTACATATATATCAGCAGAGATAAGAGACCTTTAAATATATAACAGCAGAGATAAGAGACCTTTACATATATAACAGCGGAGATAAGATACTTTTACATATGTAACAGCGGAGATAAGAGACTTTTACATATATAACAGCGGAGATAAGAGACCTTTACATATATATCAGCAGAGATAAGAGACCTTTACATATATAACAGCAGAGATAAGAGACCTTTACATATATAACAGCGGAGATAAGAGACTTTTACATATATAACAGCGGAGATAAGAGACTTTTACATATATATCAGCAGAGATAAGAGACTTTTACATATATAACAGCGGAGATAAGAGACTTTTACATATATAACAGCGGAGATAAAAGACTTTTACATATATAACAGCAGAAATAAGAGACCTTTACAGATATAACAGCGGAGATAAGAGACCTTTACATATATAACAGCAGAGATAAGAGACCTTTACATATATAACAGCGGAGATAAAAGACTTTTACATATATAACAGCAGAGATAAGATACTTTTACATATATAACAGCGGAGATAAGATACTTTTACATATATAACAGCGGAGATAAGAGACTTTTACATATATATCAGCGGAGATAAAAGACCTTTACATATACAACAGCGGAGATAAAAGACCTTTACATATATAACAGCGGAGATAAAAGACTTTTACATATATAACAGCGGAGATAAAAGACTTTTACATATATAACAGCAGAGATAAAAGACTTTTACATATATATCAGCAGAGATAAAAGACTTTTACATATATATCAGCAGAGATAAGAGACCTTTACATATATAACAGCGGAGATAAGAGACCTTTACATATATAACAGCGGAGATAAGAGACTTTTACATATATATCAGCAGAGATAAAATACTTTTACATATATATCAGCAGAGATAAAAGACCTTTACATATATAACAGCAGAGATAAAAGACTTTTACATATATATCAGCAGAGATAAAAGACCTTTACATATATAGCAGCAGAGATAAGAGACCTTTACATATATAACAGCGGAGATAAGAGACCTTTACATATATAACAGCGGAGATAAGAGACCTTTACATATATAACAGCGGAGATAAGAGACCTTTACATATATAACAGCAGAGATAAGAGACCTTTCCATATATAACAGCGGAGATAAGAGACCTTTCCATATATAACAGCAGAGATAAGAGACCTTTACATATATAACAGCGGAGATAAGAGACCTTTACATATATAAGAGCGGAGATAAAAGACTTTTACATATATAACAGCAGAGATAAAAGACTTTTACATATATATCAGCAGAGATAAGAGACCTTTACATATATAACAGCGGAGATAAGAGACTTTTACATATATAACAGCGGAGATAAGAGACTTTTACATATATAACAGCGGAGATAAGATACTTTTACATATGTAACAGCGGAGATAAGAGACTTTTACATATATAACAGCGGAGATAAGAGACCTTTACATATATATCAGCAGAGATAAGAGACCTTTACATATATAACAGCGGAGATAAGATACTTTTACATATGTAACAGCGGAGATAAGAGACTTTTACATATATAACAGCGGAGATAAGAGACCTTTACATATATATCAGCAGAGATAAGAGACCTTTAAATATATAACAGCAGAGATAAGAGACCTTTACATATATAACAGCGGAGATAAGATACTTTTACATATGTAACAGCGGAGATAAGAGACTTTTACATATATAACAGCGGAGATAAGAGACCTTTACATATATATCAGCAGAGATAAGAGACCTTTACATATATAACAGCAGAGATAAGAGACCTTTACATATATAACAGCAGAGATAAGAGACCTTTACATATATAACAGCGGAGATAAGAGACTTTTACATATATAACAGCGGAGATAAGAGACTTTTACATATATATCAGCAGAGATAAGAGACTTTTACATATATAACAGCGGAGATAAGAGACTTTTACATATATAACAGCGGAGATAAAAGACTTTTACATATATAACAGCAGAGATAAAAGACTTTTACATATATAACAGCAGAAATAAGAGACCTTTACAGATATAACAGCGGAGATAAGAGACCTTTACATATATAACAGCAGAGATAAGAGACCTTTACATATATAACAGCGGAGATAAAAGACTTTTACATATATAACAGCAGAGATAAGATACTTTTACATATATAACAGCGGAGATAAGATACTTTTACATATATAACAGCGGAGATAAGAGACTTTTACATAAATATCAGCGGAGATAAAAGACCTTTACATATACAACAGCGGAGATAAAAGACCTTTACATATATAACAGCGGAGATAAAAGACTTTTACATATATAACAGCGGAGATAAAAGACTTTTACATATATAACAGCAGAGATAAAAGACTTTTACATATATATCAGCAGAGATAAAAGACTTTTACATATATATCAGCAGAGATAAGAGACCTTTACATATATAACAGCGGAGATAAGAGACCTTTACATATATAACAGCGGAGATAAGAGACTTTTACATATATATCAGCAGAGATAAAATACTTTTACATATATATCAGCAGAGATAAAAGACCTTTACATATATAACAGCAGAGATAAAAGACCTTTACATATATAGCAGCAGAGATAAGAGACCTTTACATATATAACAGCAGAGATAAGAGACCTTTACATATATAACAGCGGAGATAAGAGACTTTTACATATATAACAGCGGAGATAAGAGACTTTTACATATATAACAGCGGAGATAAGATACTTTTACATATATAACAGCGGAGATAAGAGACTTTTACATATATAACAGCGGAGATAAGAGACTTTTACATATATAACAGCGGAGATAAGAGACTTTTACATATATATCAGCAGAGATAAGAGACTTTTACATATATATCAGCAGAGATAAGAGACTTTTACATATATATCAGCGGAGATAAAAGACCTTTACATATACAACAGCGGAGATAAAAGACCTTTACATATATAACAGCGGAGATAAAAGACTTTTACATATATAACAGCGGAGATAAAAGACTTTTACATATATAACAGCAGAGATAAAAGACTTTTACATATATATCAGCAGAGATAAAAGACTTTTACATGTATATCAGCAGAGATAAGAGACCTTTACATATATAACAGCGGAGATAAGAGACCTTTACATATATAACAGCGGAGATAAGAGACTTTTACATATATATCAGCAGAGATAAAAGACTTTTACATATATATCAGCAGAGATAAAAGACCTTTACATATATAACAGCAGAGATAAAAGACTTTTACATATATATCAGCAGAGATAAAAGACCTTTACATATATATCAGCAGAGATAAAAGACTTTTACATATATAAGCGGAGATAAGAGACTTTTACATATATAAGCGGAGATAAGAGACCTTTACATATATAACAGCGGAGATAAGACACCTTTACATATATAACAGCAGAGATAAGACACCTTTACATATATAAGCGGAGATAAGAGACCTTTACATATATAACAGCAGAGATAAGAGACCTTTACATATATAACAGCAGAGATAAAAGACTTTTACATATATAACAGCGGAGATAAGAGACCTTTACATATATAACAGCAGAGATAAGACACCTTTACATATATAAGCGGAGATAAGAGACCTTTACATATATAACAGCAGAGATAAGAGACCTTTACATATATAACAGCAGAGATAAAAGACTTTTACATATATAACAGCGGAGATAAGACACCTTTACATATATAAGCGGAGATAAGAGACCTTTACATATATAACAGCAGAGATAAGAGACCTTTACATATATAACAGCAGAGATAAAAGACTTTTACATATATAACAGCGGAGATAAGAGACCTTTACATATATAACAGCAGAGATAAGACACCTTTACATATTTAAGCGGAGATAAGAGACCTTTACATATATAACAGCAGAGATAAGAGACCTTTACATATATAACAGCAGAGATAAAAGACTTTTACATATATAACAGCGGAGATAAGACACCTTTACATATATAAGCGGAGATAAGAGACCTTTACATATATAACAGCAGAGATAAGAGACCTTTACATATATAACAGCAGAGATAAAAGACCTTTACATATATAACAGCAGAGATAAAAGACTTACATATATAACAGCGGAGATAAGAGACTTTTACATATATAACAGCAGAGATAAAAGACTTTTACATATATAACAGCAGAGATAAGAGACCTTTACATATATAACAGCAGAGATAAAAGACTTTTACATATATAACAGCGGAGATAAGAGACATTTACATATATAACAACGGAGATAAGACACCTTTACATATATAAGCGGAGATAAGAGACCTTTACATATATAACAGCAGAGATAAGAGACTTTTACATATATAACAGCAGAGATAAAAGACTTTTACATATATAACAGCGGAGATAAGAGACCTTTACATATATAACAGCAGAGATAAGAGACCTTTACATATATAACAGCGGAGATAAGAGACCTTTACATATATAACAGCAGAGATAAGAGACTTTTACATACATAACAGCGGAGATAAGAGACCTTTACATATATAACAGCAGAGATAAAAGACTTTTACATAGATAACAGCAGAGATAAGAGACCTTTACATATATAACAGCGGAGATAAGAGACCTTTACATATATAACAGCGGAGATAAGAGACCTTTACATATATAACAGCAGAGATAAAAGACTTACATATATAACAGCAGAGATAAGAGACTTTTACATATATAACAGCAGAGATAAGAGACCTTTACATATATAACAGCAGAGATAAGAGACCTTTACATATATAACAGCAGAGATAAGAGACCTTTACATATATAACAGCAGAGATAAAAGACTTACATATATAACAGCAGAGATAAGAGACCTTTACATATATAACAGCGGAGATAAGAGACCTTTACATATATAACAGCAGAGATAAGAGACCTTTACATATATAACAGCAGAGATAAAAGACTTTTACATATATAACAGCGGAGATAAGAGACCTTTACATATATAACAGCGGAGATAAGAGACCTTTACATATATAACAGCGGAGATAAGACACCTTTACATATATAAGCGGAGATAAGAGACCTTTACATATATAACAGCAGAGATAAGAGACCTTTACATATATAACAGCAGAGATAAAAGACCTTTACATATATAACAGCAGAGATAAAAGACTTACATATATAACAGCGGAGATAAGAGACTTTTACATATATAACAGCAGAGATAAAAGACTTTTACATATATAACAGCAGAGATAAGAGACCTTTACATATATAACAGCAGAGATAAAAGACTTTTACATATATAACAGCGGAGATAAGAGACATTTACATATATAACAACGGAGATAAGACACCTTTACATATATAAGCGGAGATAAGAGACCTTTACATATATAACAGCAGAGATAAGAGACTTTTACATATATAACAGCAGAGATAAAAGACTTTTACATATATAACAGCGGAGATAAGAGACCTTTACATATATAACAGCAGAGATAAGAGACCTTTACATATATAACAGCGGAGATAAGAGACCTTTACATATATAACAGCAGAGATAAGAGACTTTTACATACATAACAGCGGAGATAAGAGACCTTTACATATATAACAGCAGAGATAAAAGACTTTTACATAGATAACAGCAGAGATAAGAGACCTTTACATATATAACAGCGGAGATAAGAGACCTTTACATATATAACAGCGGAGATAAGAGACCTTTACATATATAACAGCGGAGATAAGAGACCTTTACATATATAACAGCAGAGATAAAAGACTTACATATATAACAGCAGAGATAAGAGACTTTTACATATATAACAGCAGAGATAAGAGACCTTTACATATATAACAGCAGAGATAAGAGACCTTTACATATATAACAGCAGAGATAAGAGACCTTTACATATATAACAGCAGAGATAAAAGACTTACATATATAACAGCAGAGATAAGAGACCTTTACATATATAACAGCGGAGATAAGAGACCTTTACATATATAACAGCAGAGATAAGAGACCTTTACATATATAACAGCAGAGATAAAAGACTTTTACATATATAACAGCGGAGATAAGAGACCTTTACATATATAACAGCGGAGATAAGAGACCTTTACATATATAACAGCGGAGATAAGAGACCTTTACATATATAACAGCAGAGATAAGAGATCTTTACATATATAACAGCAGAGATAAGAGACCTTTACATATATAACAGCAGAGATAAGAGACCTTTACATATATAACAGCGGAGATAAGAGACCTTTACATATATAACAGCGGAGATAAGAGACCTTTACATATATAACAGCGGAGATAAGAGACCTTTACATATATAACAGCAGAGATAAGAGACCTTTACATATATAACAGCGGAGATAAGAGACCTTTACATATATAACAGCAGAGATAAGAGACCTTTACATATATAACAGCGGAGATAAGAGACCTTTACATATATAAGAGCGGAGATAAAAGACTTTTACATATATAACAGCAGAGATAAAAGACTTTTACATATATATCAGCAGAGATAAGAGACCTTTACATATATAACAGCGGAGATAAGAGACTTTTACATATATAACAGCGGAGATAAGAGACTTTTACATATATAACAGCGGAGATAAGATACTTTTACATATGTAACAGCGGAGATAAAAGACTTTTACATATATAACAGCGGAGATAAGAGACCTTTACATATATATCAGCAGAGATAAGAGACCTTTACATATATAACAGCGGAGATAAGATACTTTTACATATGTAACAGCGGAGATAAGAGACTTTTACATATATAACAGCGGAGATAAGAGACCTTTACATATATAACAGCAGAGATAAGAGACCTTTAAATATATAACAGCAGAGATAAGAGACCTTTACATATATAACAGCGGAGATAAGATACTTTTACATATGTAACAGCGGAGATAAGAGACTTTTACATATATAACAGCGGAGATAAGAGACCTTTACATATATATCAGCAGAGATAAGAGACCTTTACATATATAACAGCAGAGATAAGAGACCTTTACATATATAACAGCAGAGATAAGAGACCTTTACATATATAACAGCGGAGATAAGAGACTTTTACATATATAACAGCGGAGATAAGAGACTTTTACATATATATCAGCAGAGATAAGAGACTTTTACATATATAACAGCGGAGATAAGAGACTTTTACATATATAACAGCGGAGATAAAAGACTTTTACATATATAACAGCAGAGATAAAAGACTTTTACATATATAATAGCAGAAATAAGAGACCTTTACAGATATAACAGCGGAGATAAGAGACCTTTACATATATAACAGCAGAGATAAGAGACCTTTACATATATAACAGCGGAGATAAAAGACTTTTACATATATAACAGCAGAGATAAGATACTTTTACATATATAACAGCGGAGATAAGATACTTTTACATATATAACAGCGGAGATAAGAGACTTTTACATATATATCAGCGGAGATAAAAGACCTTTACATATACAACAGCGGAGATAAAAGACCTTTACATATATAACAGCGGAGATAAAAGACTTTTACATATATAACAGCGGAGATAAAAGACTTTTACATATATAACAGCAGAGATAAAATACTTTTACATATATATCAGCAGAGATAAAAGACTTTTACATATATATCAGCAGAGATAAGAGACCTTTACATATATAACAGCGGAGATAAGAGACCTTTACATATATAACAGCGGAGATAAGAGACTTTTACATATATATCAGCAGAGATAAAATACTTTTACATATATATCAGCAGAGATAAAAGACCTTTACATATATAACAGCATAGATAAAAGACCTTTACATATATAACAGCAGAGATAAGAGACCTTTACATATATAACAGCGGAGATAAGAGACTTTTACATATATAACAGCGGAGATAAGAGACTTTTACATATATAATAGCGGAGATAAGAGACTTTTACATATATAACAGCAGAGATAAGAGACTTTTACATATATAACAGCGGAGATAAGAGACTTTTACATATATAACAGCGGAGATAAAAGACTTTTACATATATAACAGCAGAGATAAAAGACTTTTACATATATAACAGCAGAAATAAGAGACCTTTACATATATAACAGCGGAGATAAGAGACCTTTACATATATAACAGCAGAGATAAGAGACCTTTACATATATAACAGCGGAGATAAAAGACTTTTACATATATAACAGCAGAGATAAAAGATTTTTACATATATAACAGCAGAGATAAGATACTTTTACATATATAACAGCGGAGATAAGATACTTTTACATATATATCAGCGGAGATAAAAGACCTTTACATATACAACAGCGGAGATAAAAGACCTTTACATATATAACAGCGGAGATAAAAGACTTTTACATATATAACAGCGGAGATAAAAGACTTTTACATATATAACAGCAGAGATAAAAGACTTTTACATATATATCAGCAGAGATAAAAGACTTTTACATATATATCAGCAGAGATAAGAGACCTTTACATATATAACAGCGGAGATAAGAGACCTTTACATATATAACAGCGGAGATAAGAGACTTTTACATATATATCAGCAGAGATAAAAGACTTTTACATATATATCAGCAGAGATAAAAGACCTTTACATATATAACAGCAGAGATAAAAGACTTTTACATATATATCAGCAGAGATAAAAGACCTTTACATATATATCAGCAGAGATAAAAGACTTTTACATATATAAGCGGAGATAAGAGACCTTTACATATATAACAGCGGAGATAAGACACCTTTACATATATAACAGCAGAGATAAGACACCTTTACATATATAAGCGGAGATAAGAGACCTTTACATATATAACAGCAGAGATAAGAGACCTTTACATATATAACAGCAGAGATAAAAGACTTTTACATATATAACAGCGGAGATAAGAGACCTTTACATATATAACAGCAGAGATAAGACACCTTTACATATATAAGCGGAGATAAGAGACCTTTACATATATAACAGCAGAGATAAGAGACCTTTACATATATAACAGCAGAGATAAAAGACTTTTACATATATAACAGCGGAGATAAGACACCTTTACATATATAAGCGGAGATAAGAGACCTTTACATATATAACAGCAGAGATAAGAGACCTTTACATATATAACAGCAGAGATAAAAGACTTTTACATATATAACAGCGGAGATAAGAGACCTTTACATATATAACAGCAGAGATAAGAGACTTTTACATACATAACAGCGGAGATAAGAGACCTTTACATATATAACAGCAGAGATAAAAGACTTTTACATATATAACAGCAGAGATAAGAGACCTTTACATATATAACAGCGGAGATAAGAGACCTTTACATATATAACAGCGGAGATAAGAGACCTTTACATATATAACAGCGGAGATAAGAGACCTTTACATATATAACAGCAGAGATAAAAGACTTACATATATAACAGCAGAGATAAGAGACTTTTACATATATAACAGCAGAGATAAGAGACCTTTACATATATAACAGCAGAGATAAGAGACCTTTACATATATAACAGCAGAGATAAGAGACCTTTACATATATAACAGCAGAGATAAAAGACTTACATATATAACAGCAGAGATAAGAGACCTTTACATATATAACAGCGGAGATAAGAGACCTTTACATATATAACAGCAGAGATAAGAGACCTTTACATATATAACAGCAGAGATAAAAGACTTTTACATATATAACAGCGGAGATAAGAGACCTTTACATATATAACAGCGGAGATAAGAGACCTTTACATATATAACAGCGGAGATAAGAGACCTTTACATATATAACAGCAGAGATAAGAGACCTTTACATATATAACAGCAGAGATAAGAGACCTTTACATATATAACAGCAGAGATAAGAGACCTTTACATATATAACAGCGGAGATAAGAGACCTTTACATATATAACAGCGGAGATAAGAGACCTTTACATATATAACAGCGGAGATAAGAGACCTTTACATATATAACAGCAGAGATAAGAGACCTTTACATATATAACAGCGGAGATAAGAGACCTTTACATATATAACAGCAGAGATAAGAGACCTTTACATATATAACAGCGGAGATAAGAGACCTTTACATATATAAGAGCGGAGATAAAAGACTTTTACATATATAACAGCAGAGATAAAAGACTTTTACATATATATCAGCAGAGATAAGAGACCTTTACATATATAACAGCGGAGATAAGAGACTTTTACATATATAACAGCGGAGATAAGAGACTTTTACATATATAACAGCGGAGATAAGATACTTTTACATATGTAACAGCGGAGATAAAAGACTTTTACATATATAACAGCGGAGATAAGAGACCTTTACATATATAACAGCAGAGATAAGAGACCTTTACATATATAACAGCGGAGATAAGATACTTTTACATATGTAACAGCGGAGATAAGAGACTTTTACATATATAACAGCGGAGATAAGAGACCTTTACATATATATCAGCAGAGATAAGAGACCTTTACATATATAACAGCAGAGATAAGAGACCTTTACATATATAACAGCGGAGATAAGATACTTTTACATATGTAACAGCGGAGATAAGAGACTTTTACATATATAACAGCGGAGATAAGAGACCTTTACATATATAACAGCAGAGATAAGAGACCTTTACATATATAACAGCAGAGATAAGAGACCTTTACATATATAACAGCAGAGATAAGAGACCTTTACATATATAACAGCGGAGATAAGAGACTTTTACATATATAACAGCGGAGATAAGAGACTTTTACATATATAACAGCAGAGATAAGAGACTTTTACATATATAACAGCGGAGATAAGAGACTTTTACATATATAACAGCGGAGATAAAAGACTTTTACATATATAACAGCAGAGATAAAAGACTTTTACATATATAATAGCAGAAATAAGAGACCTTTACAGATATAACAGCGGAGATAAGAGACCTTTACATATATAACAGCAGAGATAAGAGACCTTTACATATATAACAGCGGAGATAAAAGACTTTTACATATATAACAGCAGAGATAAGATACTTTTACATATATAACAGCGGAGATAAGATACTTTTACATATATAACAGCGGAGATAAGAGACTTTTACATATATATCAGCGGAGATAAAAGACCTTTACATATACAACAGCGGAGATAAAAGACCTTTACATATATAACAGCGGAGATAAAAGACTTTTACATATATAACAGCGGAGATAAAAGACTTTTACATATATAACAGCAGAGATAAAATACTTTTACATATATATCAGCAGAGATAAAAGACTTTTACATATATATCAGCAGAGATAAGAGACCTTTACATATATAACAGCGGAGATAAGAGACCTTTACATATATAACAGCGGAGATAAGAGACTTTTACATATATATCAGCAGAGATAAAATACTTTTACATATATATCAGCAGAGATAAAAGACCTTTACATATATAACAGCATAGATAAAAGACCTTTACATATATAACAGCAGAGATAAGAGACCTTTACATATATAACAGCGGAGATAAGAGACTTTTACATATATAACAGCGGAGATAAGAGACTTTTACATATATAATAGCGGAGATAAGAGACTTTTACATATATATCAGCAGAGATAAGAGACTTTTACATATATAACAGCGGAGATAAGAGACTTTTACATATATAACAGCGGAGATAAAAGACTTTTACATATATAACAGCAGAGATAAAAGACTTTTACATATATAACAGCAGAAATAAGAGACCTTTACAGATATAACAGCGGAGATAAGAGACCTTTACATATATAACAGCAGAGATAAGAGACCTTTACATATATAACAGCGGAGATAAAAGACTTTTACATATATAACAGCAGAGATAAAAGATTTTTACATATATAACAGCAGAGATAAGATACTTTTACATATATAACAGCGGAGATAAGATACTTTTACATATATATCAGCGGAGATAAAAGACCTTTACATATACAACAGCGGAGATAAAAGACCTTTACATATATAACAGCGGAGATAAAAGACTTTTACATATATAACAGCGGAGATAAAAGACTTTTACATATATAACAGCAGAGATAAAAGACTTTTACATATATATCAGCAGAGATAAAAGACTTTTACATATATATCAGCAGAGATAAGAGACCTTTACATATATAACAGCAGAGATAAGAGACCTTTACATATATAACAGCGGAGATAAGAGACTTTTACATATATATCAGCAGAGATAAAAGACTTTTACATATATATCAGCAGAGATAAAAGACCTTTACATATATAACAGCAGAGATAAAAGACTTTTACATATATATCAGCAGAGATAAAAGACCTTTACATATATATCAGCAGAGATAAAAGACTTTTACATATATAAGCGGAGATAAGAGACCTTTACATATATAACAGCGGAGATAAGACACCTTTACATATATAACAGCAGAGATAAGACACCTTTACATATATAAGCGGAGATAAGAGACCTTTACATATATAACAGCAGAGATAAGAGACCTTTACATATATAACAGCAGAGATAAAAGACTTTTACATATATAACAGCGGAGATAAGAGACCTTTACATATATAACAGCAGAGATAAGACACCTTTACATATATAAGCGGAGATAAGAGACCTTTACATATATAACAGCAGAGATAAGAGACCTTTACATATATAACAGCAGAGATAAAAGACTTTTACATATATAACAGCGGAGATAAGACACCTTTACATATATAAGCGGAGATAAGAGACCTTTACATATATAACAGCAGAGATAAGAGACCTTTACATATATAACAGCAGAGATAAAAGACTTTTACATATATAACAGCGGAGATAAGAGACCTTTACATATATAACAGCAGAGATAAGAGACTTTTACATACATAACAGCGGAGATAAGAGACCTTTACATATATAACAGCAGAGATAAAAGACTTTTACATAGATAACAGCAGAGATAAGAGACCTTTACATATATAACAGCGGAGATAAGAGACCTTTACATATATAACAGCGGAGATAAGAGACCTTTACATATATAACAGCGGAGATAAGAGACCTTTACATATATAACAGCAGAGATAAAAGACTTACATATATAACAGCAGAGATAAGAGACTTTTACATATATAACAGCAGAGATAAGAGACCTTTACATATATAACAGCAGAGATAAGAGACCTTTACATATATAACAGCAGAGATAAGAGACCTTTACATATATAACAGCAGAGATAAAAGACTTACATATATAACAGCAGAGATAAGAGACCTTTACATATATAACAGCGGAGATAAGAGACCTTTACATATATAACAGCAGAGATAAGAGACCTTTACATATATAACAGCAGAGATAAAAGACTTTTACATATATAACAGCGGAGATAAGAGACCTTTACATATATAACAGCGGAGATAAGAGACCTTTACATATATAACAGCGGAGATAAGAGACCTTTACATATATAACAGCAGAGATAAGAGATCTTTACATATATAACAGCAGAGATAAGAGACCTTTACATATATAACAGCAGAGATAAGAGACCTTTACATATATAACAGCGGAGATAAGAGACCTTTACATATATAACAGCGGAGATAAGAGACCTTTACATATATAACAGCGGAGATAAGAGACCTTTACATATATAACAGCAGAGATAAGAGACCTTTACATATATAACAGCGGAGATAAGAGACCTTTACATATATAACAGCAGAGATAAGAGACCTTTACATATATAACAGCGGAGATAAGAGACCTTTACATATATAAGAGCGGAGATAAAAGACTTTTACATATATAACAGCAGAGATAAAAGACTTTTACATATATATCAGCAGAGATAAGAGACCTTTACATATATAACAGCGGAGATAAGAGACTTTTACATATATAACAGCGGAGATAAGAGACTTTTACATATATAACAGCGGAGATAAGATACTTTTACATATGTAACAGCGGAGATAAAAGACTTTTACATATATAACAGCGGAGATAAGAGACCTTTACATATATATCAGCAGAGATAAGAGACCTTTACATATATAACAGCGGAGATAAGATACTTTTACATATGTAACAGCGGAGATAAGAGACTTTTACATATATAACAGCGGAGATAAGAGACCTTTACATATATAACAGCAGAGATAAGAGACCTTTACATATATAACAGCAGAGATAAGAGACCTTTACATATATAACAGCGGAGATAAGATACTTTTACATATGTAACAGCGGAGATAAGAGACTTTTACATATATAACAGCGGAGATAAGAGACCTTTACATATATATCAGCAGAGATAAGAGACCTTTACATATATAACAGCAGAGATAAGAGACCTTTACATATATAACAGCGGAGATAAGAGACCTTTACATATATAACAGCGGAGATAAGAGACTTTTACATATATAACAGCGGAGATAAGAGACTTTTACATATATATCAGCAGAGATAAGAGACTTTTACATATATAACAGCGGAGATAAGAGACTTTTACATATATAACAGCGGAGATAAAAGACTTTTACATATATAACAGCAGAGATAAAAGACTTTTACATATATAATAGCAGAAATAAGAGACCTTTACAGATATAACAGCGGAGATAAGAGACCTTTACATATATAACAGCAGAGATAAGAGACCTTTACATATATAACAGCGGAGATAAGAGACTTTTACATATATAACAGCAGAGATAAGAGACTTTTACATATATAACAGCGGAGATAAGATACTTTTACATATATAACAGCGGAGATAAGAGACTTTTACATATATATCAGCGGAGATAAAAGACCTTTACATATACAACAGCGGAGATAAAAGACCTTTACATATATAACAGCGGAGATAAAAGACTTTTACATATATAACAGCGGAGATAAAAGACTTTTACATATATAACAGCAGAGATAAAATACTTTTACATATATATCAGCAGAGATAAAAGACTTTTACATATATATCAGCAGAGATAAGAGACCTTTACATATATAACAGCGGAGATAAGAGACCTTTACATATATAACAGCGGAGATAAGAGACTTTTACATATATATCAGCAGAGATAAAATACTTTTACATATATATCAGCAGAGATAAAAGACCTTTACATATATAACAGCATAGATAAAAGACCTTTACATATATAACAGCAGAGATAAGAGACCTTTACATATATAACAGCGGAGATAAGAGACTTTTACATATATAACAGCGGAGATAAGAGACTTTTACATATATAATAGCGGAGATAAGAGACTTTTACATATATATCAGCAGAGATAAGAGACTTTTACATATATAACAGCGGAGATAAGAGACTTTTACATATATAACAGCGGAGATAAAAGACTTTTACATATATAACAGCAGAGATAAAAGACTTTTACATATATAACAGCAGAAATAAGAGACCTTTACAGATATAACAGCGGAGATAAGAGACCTTTACATATATAACAGCAGAGATAAGAGACCTTTACATATATAACAGCGGAGATAAAAGACTTTTACATATATAACAGCAGAGATAAAAGATTTTTACATATATAACAGCAGAGATAAGATACTTTTACATATATAACAGCGGAGATAAGATACTTTTACATATATATCAGCGGAGATAAAAGACCTTTACATATACAACAGCGGAGATAAAAGACCTTTACATATATAACAGCGGAGATAAAAGACTTTTACATATATAACAGCGGAGATAAAAGACTTTTACATATATAACAGCAGAGATAAAAGACTTTTACATATATATCAGCAGAGATAAAAGACTTTTACATATATATCAGCAGAGATAAGAGACCTTTACATATATAACAGCGGAGATAAGAGACCTTTACATATATAACAGCGGAGATAAGAGACTTTTACATATATATCAGCAGAGATAAAAGACTTTTACATATATATCAGCAGAGATAAAAGACCTTTACATATATAACAGCAGAGATAAAAGACTTTTACATATATATCAGCAGAGATAAAAGACCTTTACATATATATCAGCAGAGATAAAAGACTTTTACATATATAAGCGGAGATAAGAGACCTTTACATATATAACAGCGGAGATAAGACACCTTTACATATATAACAGCAGAGATAAGACACCTTTACATATATAAGCGGAGATAAGAGACCTTTACATATATAACAGCAGAGATAAGAGACCTTTACATATATAACAGCAGAGATAAAAGACTTTTACATATATAACAGCGGAGATAAGAGACCTTTACATATATAACAGCAGAGATAAGACACCTTTACATATATAAGCGGAGATAAGAGACCTTTACATATATAACAGCAGAGATAAGAGACCTTTACATATATAACAGCAGAGATAAAAGACTTTTACATATATAACAGCGGAGATAAGACACCTTTACATATATAAGCGGAGATAAGAGACCTTTACATATATAACAGCAGAGATAAGAGACCTTTACATATATAACAGCAGAGATAAAAGACCTTTACATATATAACAGCAGAGATAAAAGACTTACATATATAACAGCGGAGATAAGAGACTTTTACATATATAACAGCAGAGATAAAAGACTTTTACATATATAACAGCAGAGATAAAAGACTTTTACATATATAACAGCAGAGATAAGAGACCTTTACATATATAACAGCAGAGATAAAAGACTTTTACATATATAACAGCGGAGATAAGACACCTTTACATATATAAGCGGAGATAAGAGACCTTTACATATATAACAGCAGAGATAAGAGACTTTTACATATATAACAGCAGAGATAAAAGACTTTTACATATATAACAGCGGAGATAAGAGACCTTTACATATATAACAGCAGAGATAAGAGACCTTTACATATATAACAGCGGAGATAAGAGACCTTTACATATATAACAGCGGAGATAAGAGACCTTTGCATATATAACAGCAGAGATAAAAGACTTTTGCATATATAACAGCGGAGATAAGAGACCTTTACATATATAACAGCAGAGATAAGAGATCTTTACATATATATAAGCAGAGATAAAAGACTTTTACATATATAACAGCAGAGATAAGAGACCTTTACATATATATCAGCAGAGATAAGAGACCTTTACATATATAACAGCAGAGATAAGAGACTTTTACATATATAACAGCAGAGATAAAAGACCTTTACATATATAACAGCAGAGATAAAAGACCTTTACATATATAACAGCGGAGATAAGAGACCTTTACATATATAACAGCGGAGATAAGAGACTTTTACATATATAACAGCAGAGATAAAAGACTTTTACATATATAACAGCGGAGATAAGAGACCTTTACATATATAACAGCGGAGATAAGAGACTTTTACATATATAACAGCAGAGATAAGAGACCTTTACATATACAGGGAGTGCAGAATTATTAGGCAAATGAGTATTTTGACCACATCATCCTCTTTATGCATGTTGTCTTACTCCAAGCTGTATAGGCTCGAAAGCCTACTACCAATTAAGCATATTAGGTGATGTGCATCTCTGTAATGAGAAGGGGGTGTGGTCTAATGACATCAACACCCTATATCAGGTGTGCATAATTATTAGGCAACTTCCTTTCCTTTGGCAAAATGGGTCAAAAGAAGGACTTGACAGGCTCAGAAAAGTCAAAAATAGTGAGATATCTTGCAGAGGGATGCAGCATTCTTAAAATTGCAAAGCTTCTGAAGCGTGATCATCGAACAATCAAGCGTTTCATTCAAAATAGTCAACAGGGTCGCAAGAAGCGTGTGGAAAAACCAAGGCGCAAAATAACTGCCCATGAACTGAGAAAAGTCAAGCGTGCAGCTGCCAAGATACCACTTGCCACCAGTTTGGCCATATTTCAGAGCTGCAACATCACTGGAGTGCCCAAAAGCACAAGGTGTGCAATACTCAGAGACATGGCCAAGGTAAGAAAGGCGGAAAGACGACCACCACTGAACAAGACACACAAGCTGAAACGTCAAGACTGGGCCAAGAAATATCTCAAGACTGATTTTTCTAAGGTTTTATGGACTGATGAAATGAGAGTGAGTCTTGATGGGCCAGATGGATGGGCCCGTGGTTGGATTGGTAAAGGGCAGAGAGCTCCAGTCCGACTCAGACGCCAGCAAGGTGGAGGTGGAGTACTGGTTTGGGCTGGTATCATCAAAGATGAGCTTGTGGGGCCTTTTCGGGTTGAGGATGGAGTCAAGCTCAACTCCCAGTCCTACTGCCAGTTTCTGGAAAACACCTTCTTCAAGCAGTGGTACAGGAAGAAGTCTGCATCCTTCAAGAAAAACATGATTTTCATGCAGGACAATGCTCCATCACACGCGTCCAAGTACTCCACAGCGTGGCTGGCAAGAAAGGGTATAAAAGAAGAAAATCTAATGACATGGCCTCCTTGTTTACCTGATCTGAACCCCATTGAGAACCTGTGGTCCATCATCAAATGTGAGATTTACAAGGAGGGAAAACAGTACACCTCTCTGAACAGTGTCTGGGAGGCTGTGGTTGCTGCTGCACGCAATGTTGATGGTGAACAGATCAAAACACTGACAGAATCCATGGATGGCAGGCTTTTGAGTGTCCTTGCAAAGAAAGGTGGCTATATTGGTCACTGATTTGTTTTTGTTTTGTTTTTGAATGTCAGAAATGTATATTTGTGAATGTTGAGATGTTATATTGGTTTCACTGGTAAAAATAAATAATTGAAATGGGTATATATTTGTTTTTTGTTAAGTTGCCTAATAATTATGCACAGTAATAGTCACCTGCACACACAGATATCCCCCTAAAATAGCTATAACTAAAAACAAACTAAAAACTACTTCCAAAACTATTCAGCTTTGATATTAATGAGTTTTTTTGGGTTCATTGAGAACATGGTTGTTGTTCAATAATAAAATTAATCCTCAAAAATACAACTTGCCTAATAATTCTGCTCTCCCTGTATAACAGCAGAGATAAGAGATCTTTACATATATATCAGCAGAGATAAAAGACTTTTACATATATAACAGCGGAGATAAGAGACCTTTACATATATAACAGCGGAGATAAGAGACCTTTACATATATAACAGCAGAGATAAAAGACTTTTACATATATAACAGCAGAGATAAGAGACCTTTACATATATAACAGCAGAGATAAGAGACCTTTACATATATAACAGCAGAGATAAGAGATCTTTACATATATATCAGCGGAGATAAAAGACCTTTACATATATAACAGCAGAGATAAGAGACCTTTACATATATAACAGCAGAGATAAAAGACTTTTACATATATAACAGCAGAGATAAAAGACTTTTACATATATAACAGCGGAGATAAGAGACCTTTACATATATAACAGCAGAGATAAGAGATCTTTACATATATATCAGCGGAGATAAAAGACTTTTACATATATAACAGCAGAGATAAGAGACCTTTACATATATAACAGCGGAGATAAAAGACTTTTACATATATAATAGCAGAGATAAGAGACCTTTACATATATAACAGCGGAGATAAGACACCTTTACATATATATCAGCGGAGATAAAAGACTTTTACATATATAAGCGGAGATAAGAGACCTTTACATATATAACAGCGGAGATAAGAGACTTTTACATATATATCAGCGGAGATAAGAGACTTTTACATATATAACAGCAGAGATAAGAGACCTTTACATACATAACAGCGGAGATAAGACACCTTTACATATATATCAGCGGAGATAAAAGACTTTTACATATATAACAGCGGAGATAAGAGACCTTTACATATATATCAGCAGAGATAAGAGACCTTTACATATATATCAGCAGAAATAAAAGACTTTTACATATATAACAGCGGAGATAAGACACCTTTACATATATAAGCGGAGAAAGAGACGTGCACAGCTTACAGAGCATGAGAATCATAGGATACAAAATAAACTACTCTATCTTCTCTTGGGATCTTGTTATTATGGTGTCCAGCAAATCAAGGCAGATCCCAATATATATATAAAAAACTTGTCATTTAAATCATGCATTTCAACTATGACATATGGAGAGGAATAAAACCCCATAAACATGCATCATTCTTATGAAATGAGTCATAGCTTATACGTTTTACAGGACATGCGAACAAAAACGATTTAAAAAAGAGCGATCTTCTTTTCTCTTCGCGTCTTATTTTTTTCTAGTAGGGTCACACACAGCGTCACAAAACAAACAAAACAAAACAAAAGGAGGAAGTACGGTTAATATGTTATTTGTCTCCAAAGTGGAGGGTAGGATTCTAATTGTAGCAGCTGCAAGAAGAGAGGAGAGGCTCTGAAGGGGTATAGTATCTGCTTTTGGATGGGGATAGGGAAGGACATTATCACCTTGTCCCACTTGTTGAGGAAAGCACTCAGTTTGCCCTCGGAATATATCATAGGGTCATGTTGGTCTATAATAATTTGATGTAATATGCTTTGGATAAATGCTGCTAAGCCTGGCGGCCTTCTGTCCTTCCACTTTCTTAGTATCGACAGTGCGGATCAGGTCCGCCAGACCTCGCTGAATACGGAGGGGTGCAACGCTGCTCCCTGCAGACTCGCGACCAATGGGCCGCCAGCAGGGAGGTGTCAATCAACCTGATCATACTCGATCGGGTTGATTTCTGGCGATGTCTGTCCGCCTGCTCAGAGCAGGCGGACAGGTTATGGAGCAGCGGTCTTTGTGACCGCTGCTTCATAACTGCTGTTTCTGGCGAGCCGAAACACGGGGCATCAAGCTCCATTCAGAGCTTGATACATAGGCCCCTTAGGGTCAAATAAGATCTATGCATTAGCCTCATATGGGATTCCTTGATTGAAATTGCAGACGAATATTTCAGGGCAGAAGAAATACTCTTCCTGAATACCTCAAACTCTAGTTCTTCAAAGTCACATAACATCTTCTGAGAGAGGCACGTCAGATTGGTCATTGCGACTTGTGCTATTAAGGTTTTATACGTCATAGAAACTGAATCTAGTCCCATATGAAAGCATTTAATAATTGGCTCCAGAGGCCCCAAGGACCCTATAGGGTTTTCCTCCATTATTAATCTGGAAATATAATGTCTAATTCTTAGATATGCAAAAAAATTTATTGTTTAAAGTATATTCTAAAGCTAGTTGGTTAAATGTTTTTGTATTATTAGATTCAGGGTCTATTAGTTGTGAAATGTATTTTAGGCCTTTCTGAGACCAGATTTTGAATACATAAAAATGGAGCCCTGGTGTAAAGTCAGGGTTACCTATAATTTGTAAGTAATTGGATCTCGTGTTATCAATCCGTAATATTCTGTATAATTTCATCCAGGCTTGAATTATATTTTGGAATGTATATTTCAGAATTTATTTTTTATCTTTAATAGGTAAATCTTGAATTTTGTGTAGAAGTGCCTTAAAAGAGTAAGGGTGAATCATGGCCTCTTCATAGTCGTAATGCGTAATATAATTTGCTTCTGTAAGCCAATCTAATGCCACTTTAGTCATACATGTCAAGTTATAACATTTTAAATTTGGAAGTGCAAGGCCTCCGTCTTCCCTACTGTGTGAGAGTTTGGAAATTTAGATACGCAGTTTCCCCCTTCCCCACAAACATTTTGAGCAAGCTGAGTTGTACTTTTGTATATCTTTACTATGTAAAAATATGGGAATGTTTTGTAGAAGGAATAGTATTTTTTGAAAGATTATCATTTTGATCATGGTGACTTTAGCAGACAAAGTGAGGGGTAGCCTTGACCAAATCTTAAAAAAGACAAATAATATCTCCCAAATTAATGAAAAGTTTTGATGGTACCACTCTTCTGGGTTTTTGGTTAGAATAATTCCCAAATATTTTATTTTTACTTTTAGCTAAGAAAAAAGGATTGTTTAAGAGGCTGTCTCTTCTTTTGATAATCCACAACATTTTTGATTTACTTAAATTGATTTTATATAACCCGAAAAGGTGCTATACTCAGCTATTATCTCTAAGAGGCAGGGAATATTTTTTTGGTGTTACCCATATAAAATAAAACATCATCTGCATATAATGAGAGAACAAATTTCCTTTTACCAATCACTACCCCTTCCAATTCTTTTCTACATAGTACTGCTAATGGTTCTATTGCAATGTTAAATAATAGCGGGGATAGAGGGCAGCCTTGTCTTGTTCCCTCCCTTTTGTAGTATTATGTTGGGCGAAAGAGTACCATTAATATAAAGGGATGAAATTGGATCATTGTAAATAAGTTTAACCAGATTATTAAAGTTACCTGAGAACCCAAATTTGGCCAGGGTGGTAAACAGGTGATCCCATGATATGGAATCAAATGCCGTCTCGGCATCTACAGTGAGTAAGGTGAAGTCACTCTGTTTAATTTTAGCTCTATCACCAATCTGGGCATGTTCAATTAATGTCATAGCTGTTCTTATGTTCTTCAAGGAGGTTCTACCAGTCATAAATCCCGTATATTATGTCTCCTAATATTATCTTAAGTCTGTTTGAAATAATGTTCGTTAAAAGTTTGTAATCTTAATTAAGGAGAGAAATTGGATGATATGAGTCCATAGATTCAGAATCTCTATCTTTTTAAAATATCAATACAATATTTGAAGCCAAGAAATATTTAGATGGTTTATTATTGGAGAAGAAATACTTGTTATATAAAACTTCAAGTGTTGGGGTAATTTGTGGTTCCTTGTTTTTGTAAAATTCTGGTGGGACCTGGTCTGGACTGGATGCCTTACTGTTAGATAACTTATGAATTGCGCTTGAGATTTCCTCAACTGTAATTTCTCTATTTAGAGATTGTAAGTGTTCCCTGGATTTTTGGTAGTGAAACCTTATCCCAGAAATCCTTCTTATACTTTTGGATGTCTTGAAGATGGAGCCGCTCCGTGCCCGATAGATGAAGATAGAAGATGCCGTCTAGATGAAGACTTCTGCCCATCTGGAGGACCACTGTCAGGGTTTTTTCCCTGTTGTGTTTGCCATGTGCTGCTGGCAGCCATTTTACTCTCCTCTCTTCCTGACTATGGTGCATTGTGGGGGATGCTGCTCATTTCCTGCACTTCCTTTTATGGCCAGACTGGTGTGCATCATCCATGTGAGACAGGATGCAGTCTCAGAATTGTGATGTCATCACTTATTATTTAAAGGGCCTCTGTTCAGTATGCCTTGCCTTTTCGTTGTCTCAGACATGTTTGTGAGAGTTCCTGTGATTACCTGGCTGCTTAACGTCCTTCCTGGTTCCTGATCCATGGCTTGTTCCTGACTCTGCTGTTTTCCTTGTTCCTGATTCCAGCTTGTCTGACTATTCGCTTTGGCTCCTGACTTGGCTCGTCTGACTACCAGCTCTGGTTTTGACTCCTGGCTTGTTATTTGACTTGTGGACTTTTTATTATTTTTTGCTATTAATAAAGGTGTGATTATTTTTGCACTTCTCATCTCAGTCTGATTTCTGGCACCCTGACATCCACTTCTTTCTGCTTGGATGAAGACTTCTCCCGGCTTCGTTGAGGACTTCTGCCGCTTGGATGAAGACTTCTGCCGCTTCGTTGAGGATGGATGTCGGGTCTTCAAAAACTGTAAGTAGATCTTCGGGGGTTAGTGTTAGGTTTTTTTAAGGGTTTATTGGGTAGGTTTTATTTTTAGATTAGGGTTTGGGCAGAAAAAGAACTAAATGCCCTTTTAAGGGCAATGCCCATCCAAATTCCCTTTTCAGGACAATGGGGAGCTTAGGTTTATTTAGATAGAATTTTATTTGGGGGGTTTGGTTGTGTGGGTGGTGGGTTTTACTGTTGGGGGGTTGTTTGTATTTTTTTTAGAGGTAAAAGAGCTGATTTCTTTGGGGCAATGCCCGGAAAAAGGTCCTTTTAAGGGCTATTGGCAGTTTAGTTTAGGCTATGTTTTTTTTGCGGGGGGGGGGGGGGTACTTTGATATTTGATCATTTCTTTTTTATTTTGTGTAATTTAGTGTTTGTTTGTTTTTGTAATTTAGTTAGTTGTATTTAATTAGTGTAATTTATTTAATTGTAGTGTAAGGTTAGGTGCTAGTGTAAGACAGGTTAGGTTTTATTTTACAGGTACTTTTGTATTTATTTTAGCTAGGTAGTTATTAAATAGTAAATAACTATTTAATAACTATTCTACCTAGTTAAAATAAATACAAACTTGCCTGTGAAATAAAAATAAACCCTAAGCTAGATACAATGTAACTATTAGTTATATTGTAGCTAGCTTAGGGTTTATTTTATAGGTAAGTATTTAGTTTTAAAGGGACACTGGACCCAAATTTTTCTTTCCTGATTCAGATAGAGCATACAGTTTTAAGCAACTTTCTAATTTACTCCTATTATCAATTTTTCTTCGTTCACTTGCTATCTTTATTTGAAAATGAAGGCATCTAAGCTTTTTTTGGTTCAGACTCTGGACAGCTTTTTTTTTATTGGTGGATGAATTTATCCACCAATCAGCAAGGACAACCCAGGTTGTTCACCAAAAATGGTCCGGCATCTAAACTTACATTCTTGCATTTCAAATAAAGATACCAAGAGAATGAAGAAAATTTGGTAATAGGAGTAAATTAGAAAGTTCCTTACAATTTCATGCTCTATCTGAATCATGAAATAAAGAATTTGGGTTCAGTGTCCCTTTAAATAGGAATTATTTAGTTAATGATAGTAATTTTTATTTAGATTTATTTTAATTACATTAAAGTTAGTGGGTGTTAGGGTTAGGTTTAGGGGTTAATACCTTTAGTATAGTGGCGGTGACATTGGGGCGGCAGATTATGGGTTAATAACTGTATGTAGGTGGCGGCGGTGTCAGGGACGGCAGATTAGGGGTTAATATGTGTAATGTAGGTGTCGGCAATGTTGGGAGCAGCATAAATTCCCCATAGGAATCAATGGGGCTGCGTTACGGAGCTTTACGCTCCTTTATTGCAGGTGTTAGACTTTTTATCAGCCGGCTCTCCCCATTGATGTCTATGGGAAAATCATGCACGAAAAACCAGCTCACCGCAGCTTACCCCAGCTCACCGCAGCGCTGGTATTGGAGTGCGGTATGAAGCTTAATTTTGCTTTACGCTGCAATATTGCCTGATAACGCCGGGTTTTTGTAAGCCTGTAATACCAGCACTGTAGGTAAGTGAGCGGTGACAATAACTTGCAAGTTAGTACCGAGCAGCTCTTACCGCAAAACGCGTAATCTAGCCGTTAGACAGGTATTTAGAAGATTTGGAGCTAAGTTTATCGAATGTGGCTCTGTTCTTAAGATCCAGTTAAATTGATTGTTGAGTGAAAAAGGTCTCTCTTGTTTCTTTTGTCTTCTGATATTCTAGCCAGTGGACTTTATCAGGATTTTCAATGTATTTTGTATACTTATTCTTCAGATAATTATCTAGTTGTATTTCCTTTCTCCCTATATCTTTTTTCCTTTTTATCATATAGGCCTGGATTTCTCCCCTTAAAGGGACACTGTACCCAAAAAATTTCTTTCGTGATTCAGATTGAGCATGAAATTTTAAGCAACTTTCTAATTTACTCCTATTATCAAATTTTCTTCATTCTCTTGGTATCTTTATTTGAAATGCAAGAATGTAAGTTTAGATGCTGGCCCATTTTTGGTGAACAACCTGGGTTGTCTTTGCTGATTGGTGGATAAATTCATCCACCAATAAAAAAGTGCTGTCCAGAGTTCTGAAACAAAAAAAAGCTTAGATGCCTTCTTTTTCAAATAAAGATAGCAAGAGAACAAAGAAAAATTGATAATAGGAGTAAATTAGAAAGTTGCTTAAAATTGCATGCTCTTTCTGAATTACAAAAGAAAAAATTTGGGTTCAGTGTCCCTTTAAACAGACCTTAGCTGTTTCCCAAAAAATCTCTGTTTTAGAAAAATATTCTTTATTAAAAATTTAAATTTACCCCACTTGTTTATTAACCAATTTCTAAACTTGATATTCTGGTGGAGAAATTAGGGAAAGAAGAATTTTCCGCTTTGCTTTTTCCCAAAATTCAAAATAAACAGAGAAATAGAGATAACTGATATTAAAAATAATCTCAGATCATGCAGTTGTTATATCTAAGCACAACAGGGATTCGCTAATAAGGAACATATCAATTCTTGATAGGGATTTATATGATTTAAAGTCCCGGCAGTCCGGGTTCTGAACCCTCCAAATATCACTTAGTTTTAAGTTTTTAACGAGACCATAAAGTAGTTTAGCCTCTCTGTTATATCTACTTTGTTTTTTAGTATTTAACCTATCAAGATAAGGATTAAAAGAAATATTGAAATCTCCTCCTATTATTATCGGAGCATCTACATATTTTATAAGTTTAGATTATAAATTTTCCCAAAACTTTGGTTGTAGCTCGTTAGGGGCATAGAGGTTACATAAAATAAAGAGAGAACCTTGTATCTCAATTTCCAAAATTAAAAATCTTCCTTCCTTATCATTAAAACAGGATCTGATAGAGTGTTCTAAATTTTTATTTAGTAGAAATTCCACTCCTCCCTTCTTGTTTATTGCTGGGGAATAAATTATATCTCCAATCCAATTAAATCTTAATTTTTCAGATTACGTGCTGTTTAAATGAGTCTATTGTAAAAAGACTATGAGGCCTATTTATCAAAGCGTCAACTGAAAATGCGCTTGAATTTCGCGTGGTAGATTTTGGCGAGATTGATGCGCCGTAGTTATCAAAGCCTTAAGATCGGAATAATTTGACATTTGTGACGTAACATACGATCTTCCGGACGCAGATCGATGCAAATAGAAAACCCTTTGAATTTAAGCGTAATTCTGTGTATTCGCCCTCTGTGTATTCGCCCTCCTATTCGACACAATTTGAAGCTGTCAAGAAGTTATCAAAAAATTAATAGTTACGTTTGCGTCTTATACGACGCAGCGTACCTAGTTTTCAATCCGCCAACTTTGAGGTTGCGGATGCTATAGAAGTCAATGGGAATCGGAAAACACTGAAATCTTATGTTCGATGCTGCAAGAGAGTGAAGCATATCACCTAATAAAACTCAATTTAAAATATTATTAAATATGTATACCCTTCTATTAATCAATCAGTATTGTTGCTACACATTTAGTGCACTATATAGAGAAATAATTTTAAAAATTTAAAATATATATATATATATATTTTATAACTCTTTTCACCATGTTTATTACTGTTTATTATAGGCTTTGAAAAAATGCTAGCAACACAAAAAAGTTATTAAATAGCATTCCCATCCTGTAAGTCACTGTTCATCGAAAATATTTAACTAAGGATAGCAAGAGAATGATAACAGTGCTCAGAAATTAAAAAGATTTTAAAAAGAAAATCAAATTCACACAAAGGATAGCAAGAAAATGAAAACAGTGCACAGAAATTTTGCTATCAATTATTTATGCACAACACATGCATATTTATATAGGGATGAAATCTGAACTCTGAATTCTGTTTGTATGGCAGTGTCGTGGAGGCTTAATAGGTCAGTCACTCAGTTCTCAAAATCAATATTGTCACTGTTTTCATTCTGTTGCTATGCTTTTTTGGAGTAGAATACAATTTTAAAGTTATTTATATGTATTTTGCTCAATTTTATGGCACTGTTTTACTTTGCGCTTGCAAAATACATTGAAATGAATTTAAATTGGCATTATGAATCACATAAAGGATATAAAAAATTATTTCATATCATAATGTTTGACATTGCATTCTTTTTGTTACTTTGCAAATGTTAATACACCACATTGTTCTTTAATATCTCAATCCATAACCTTTTTAATCTCCACAATGCTGCCATCCAAACACAGAAAATCTGAAATATGCTTTAAACTAGAGATAAATATTTTATTTTGCAAATGTTAATACATCACATTGTTCTTTAATGTAATCTCAAAAACACAGTAATCACTAACCTTTTTAACCTCCACAATGCTGCCATCCAAACACAGAAAATCTGAAATATGCTTTAAACTATAGCTAAATACTTTGGTTTGCAAATGTTAATGCATCACATTGTTCTTTATGTTATCTAGAAAACACAGTAATCACTGACCTTTTTAACCTCCACAATGCTGGCATTCAAACACAGAAAATCTGAAATATGCTTTAAACTTTAGCTAAATACTCATGTGATTTTCATAATTAATTTAGTTAATTGCACAAACAATACACCTGCATTTCTTACAGCTGCTAAACTCACCTGGATGACCTAAGCAGACATTCATTTTGACACACCATTGTGCTCATCAAATGACGCAATAATAACAAAAATCGGAATATCTTGAATAAATTATTCAATTTATTGCTCGTAAAATGACATGAGAATAATAAAAGTGTGCAAGTCATTTGTTAGGTAATGTGTTGCGCATCATTTATTCAATTACTGAAATCATTCACAGCTGTTGAACTTGGCATTATAAAAGGGGATCTTCAATCACTTTATTTCATTATTATTTTGAGCATTTTAGCCATTCACTGTTAACTTCCGGATAACTTAACGAGCATGAGCTCAATGTTATCTATATGAAACACATTAACTAATGACCTCTAGTGGTCTAAATTATTTCTGATTACAGGCAGTCTTCAAGGTCTAAGAAATTTGCATATTAACTTCTTAGGCTTATTTTCAACTAAGAATACAAAAAGAAGATGTCACATTTTTTATATTAATTATTATTTTATAAAGTTAAAACAATCATTTATAAATATTCATTTATTTATTTATTGTTTCACTGTCACATTAAACTAATATATATAAAAAAAGAAAAAACATATTGCTATCATTTTTTGAAGTAGCAGCAATGCACTATAGGTTTAGAAATTAATACATGTGTTTCTGTCCCTCTCTGTCTGTCTCTGTCTGTCTGTCTCTGTCTCTCTCTCACAATCTCTCTCTCTTTCTTACAATCTCCCTTTTGCACTTTCTTTTCTTGTAAATATTGAGAAATAGAAGGTTTTTTTACATGTGCACCCTTCACTTCATCAGTTTTTTGGATTTAGAGCTTACATTGTGTGGCAGTTTTAGGGGGACACAGGTTTTTGAAAGAACCTTGACAAGGTACCTGTGCTTGTACCATTTGTCTAAATGTGTTAACTAACACTTCAATTATTGCCTTTTCATCTTAGCTGAGATATTGTGAGTAAGTTATGTATTTTCTATGTGTGTTTATTTCAAAATTTCATGAGGATTTTTCAATATGTACTTGAGCACAGGCCTGTCCGTGCTTAAAGTGACATTCAACAGCAGATTTATTTTCAAGAAAAGATTATTTGTATTACACATTCCCCTTTTTACCATTAACAACAATGTTAGATTGATATCGCCTTTACCTCTCAGATTATCTTTTATATAAGCATATTCTGACAGGCCACTGATAAAATGTCATTTTATTCTTAAACTATTGAGTTCCATTTTATAAAAAAACAATTAATTTTCTAAAATGTATAAAAAAAATATATACATTAATATATATATTTATTTTATGTTATTAATATTCAATTATCTATTTGATTTTAAAATTTCGTTGTTGGTGTTCACTTTCCTTTTCTTTGAAAAGGTCATATAATTATGAAATATGAGAATGAATACATTTACACAATTTTAAAATGACTTGACTATCACATGTTAATTATGAATCATTAAATTATAATTATTGATTCATGTAACCTTTATTCTAATTGAGTTGTATATGCAAAAGGTCAATATTATATTTTTAAAATTAATTTAAAAAAAATATATGGAGTAAATTGAACCTTTAATAGTCAGAGTAAAGAATAACTTACACATGCATTGAATTTGATCATCAATCATTTGTAACATTTGTAATATGTGAATAAAGTAAGAACAAACACATTTATTCAGAATCAAAATATTTTATTCCATATTTTTTTGAAAAACAACAAATTAACAAAATAAATAAGGACAGACATAATAAAATAAATAAAAATAAAATGAGCACATTAAAAACCCTAATAAAATGAGCAAATTAAAACACCCTAATCTTTCCTTTTTTTGGGTGATGGAGAGAGGGGGGGATCTCTCCCTTGTTCCCCTTCTCCCAAACGTTAAAAAAACCTGACAATTAAAAATACGGTTGTCTATGTCTGCCCTCTCCCGATGCTGGTGGCCCTATCTACTTCTAATCTATCCCTATCAAAGTCTATCACTAACCCTCTGCCTTTCATAAAAAATCTATCCCTCTCTAATTCTAATCTGGCACTATCCCTCATCCATTCATATTCAAATCTTTCCTTCTCTAAATCTATTCTAGCTGATTCTATTCTCAACCTTTACCTCTCTAAATCTAATCTTTCCCTATCTACTATAATGCCCCTCTCTAATATCTGCCCCTGTTGCTCAACAGATGATCTTAATGCCCCATGCAACTCATGGTGATCATCCCGGTACTGCCTGGTCAGATGTAACATTTGACGAACTGCCTCCTCATTATTGATGGGAGGCAGTTCGTGGCTAGGATCAGCACAGCCATGAGCTGATGGTGCAGGAGCAACAGGTGCAGGAGGGGCACCAGGGTCCAGAGCAGCTGGGTCTTCTGGGTCAGGAGGGGCAGCACAGCTGAGAGCCTCCAAATCCGATGTCCCCTGGGAGATTCCCTGCTCCTGGGATTCTGGATATTGGGTCTCTCCCAGAGACTCCTCCTTCTCCGCCACAATAGCTCTCAACTGTCAAACACAACCGTCAATCTCTTCCAAAATATTAAGTGCATGTTGCACATCTAAAAAAATGTGAATAAAAAAAAAAAGAATTGTAATCCAATGTAATGTAAAGTGAAATATTAAAGGCATATGAAATTAAACATATATCTTCCCTGATTCCTATCGAGATTGTTAATATAAGACACTGTATTTTAACATGAACAATTTGGATAGTTAATGTTATCTTAAATGGATTAAATAATTCAAAATGTTGCTATATAAATGTTTGAACAAAAGTGCTTATTATAAAAGCTATATCATTTTCAAAAGTGTAATTAAGTATTCACCATGCACCAGCATTTTCAACACAGCACTTTTCTTAATTGAACACTTTTAAAATCTGTTTCGACTGTTTCTTAATCACTGACATGATTACAAGCCCCACTGGTGCTGTGAGAAGCTTGAGTATTGACAATGCTGTTGCGCTGAGAATATCTTATTCTGAGTCACATGGATGTGCATTTCCAAACATAATTGTTTAAAATTAATAGTTAGATTGTAACATTGCAATATATATATACAGTGTATATATATATATATATATATATATATATATATATACACATATACATATACGCACACATCTATCTATGTGATAATGCCGATGTTTGTATAAGTTAAAGGAATATTACAATCTAAATATAAGGGTAATGCTGGTGATAGAGCATGCAATTTGAATGAACTTTCTCAAGGCCTAAATGAAAATTTCTCAATGCTTAGATTTTATAAAATGTAGCCTTCGATGTTCTGTGTTTATCACTTGATTATTGTTGTTGAAATCTAGGCGAACAATCATCAGGCAATACACAGGTGATGATCCAAACCTGTGATTTATTCTAAGTTGAAAAGGACCGGCAAATCAAAAATGTTCTTTCATGATTAAGCTAGAGAATACAATGTACTTCTATTATCTAATTTGTTTCATTTGCTCGGTATGTTTTGTTGAGTGAGCAGCAATGCCCTACTGTTTGCTGACAACACATTGGTGAGCCAATGACAATCAGTATATATATATGCATGAACCAATCATCATCTATAACCTTGGTTCTTTGATACTACAGAGCTTGCCAAGATAAACCTTTCAGCAAAGGATAACAAGAGAATGATGCAAATTAATTAATAGAAGTACATTTTAAAAATTATTAATATAGTATTCTCCATCAGAATCCCCAGAGTAAAGGCTTGTGTTGTTATAACCCCCTAGGAAATATCTTCAAGTGATATAATCAGAATCTTGCCTTGCCAGCATACATAATAATTAAAACCAAGGGCAGCTCAATAAATGCTTCAGATAACAGTTGTCACAGTGTTAGCTTTAACTATTTGCTGTTCTCTCAGTCAGTATGTGTAGTTGGGAGATTTTACTATTAGTCCTCTTTTTGTCTCCAGATATTGAGATTTCTATGTAAGTGATTTTTCCTTATTACACAGAGCACAGTTCTCCCATTACACAGATTTCCAATATTGCTGATGTTACTACTCTCCTCAAAATCAAGGCCCCTTACTCTTCAGGGCACAGTTTAAAGGAAAGCAGACTTCCTGTTAGCAGAGTGATTGCAGGATTAACTTTTCCCTCCTCTCCTCCCAATGTAACAGTCAGGATCCTGCAATACAACTGTGTAAAAACAAAGAAAAAAAAAAGCCAGCTCAGTAAGGAACCCCCAACTGCTTTTCTCCAAACTTAGCCTTTATAAGTCTGCGTGGTTTTCACTAATTTTGTTGCAGATGGCTATAGATTCTCCACAGACAGTTCTAAGATGTTCCCGCTAATCTGCTCTGGCCTTAGCGTTCCCTGAGAGCTCTATGTCTTATGAGCACAGCTTCCAAACTGCCTGCCTTTTACCACCTCCGGACTTTATGTCTTAACTTAGTAAATTAGTGAGTTAGTGGATTAACATGACTCTCCAATAATCCTGTCACAACAAAGTTCCTGACAGCTCCGAGCGGAAAAAAAAAACGGTCACTCTTCAACCCCCATTTCAACACAGCTCCTTGCTACCAATACCCGTCTTAGTTCATATGCAGGCACACAGACGAACGCTTCAAACACCACCGCCTACAAAGGCTATACTTGCGTGGCCTGCTGTTCGCCTGCCGTCCTGCTGCCTTGTCAAAGTTCTTCTCCTCTGGTCTGCCGTTTGCCTAGGTCCGGTCGAGATACCTCCCATCTGTTCCTAGGCTGGTCGACTAGTCTGCGCGGCTGTTACCACGCCACCCTCTCTCAGGGGTGTGTTCTGGTATTGGTGCGGTCCGTTGATGTGAGCACAGCGTCTAATGGGGGCACTTTGTCATCCGGCCGCTGCCGCTCTCCAGTGTGGCTGTTGGTGTTGTGTATGTGACCGAGGCTGATACCATTCAGCTAGATATCAGTATGAGGGACTTCCTTCGCCATAATGTATTCTCCCCAAGCAGGTCTCTCACTCCCGTCAATAGGAGAGTTTCAGCGGGATTGGTTGATAATCGGCTCTCTCTCACCGAGCTCTAGCGTGTACTCCTGTTACACGCTCCACCCACAGGAAGTTCAAGTTTAATTTTGATTGAGTGTCCCTTCAACTAGCAGTCAACCGGTTTCGGTCTCCACTGACCTTTCTCAAGACTCGAGTAATGGCTTGTGTTAAATTCCCTTTAAATTATTTTTAAACTAAAGATAATAATAAAAAAATAGTAATTTAACTATAGACCAATTTTAGGATGTGTATATAAAATGCATGTTCTATGTAAATGAGGAATATCATCATTTGACTGTACTATTCTTTTAAATACTATAAAATGAGAGATTATATAAACAATCTATGCAATTTAACATTAGTTTTTAAGACTGTGATATTCTTCATTAATACAAATGTAACTTTCACATTGAGCTATTGACAGTCCCGCTAATGTGAGCACACATAACATTTATGTTTGATCTTGTTTTTGTTACCTGAGGAGGAGATTGTAGATCTTGGAGGGTGTCCCAAAGCCCTTCAGACCTCAGCTGAAAAAAACAAATGTTAATATACAGAGTTAAAAATCTTTTTTCAATCATACAAGTAAGATCGTTTAACAAAATGAATATTAAAAAACATACCAGTAGAATGACCAATGCGTGTGTGGCGGCCAAGGAGAAGCTGTGGCTGGATTCAGTATGGATACTGACGGGCAATAGTAGGGTCTCATCACCTTCATTGGTGGCATCAGCAGATGCACTGGTAGATGCTTGAAAAAATGAAAACATGAAATAAAACATGAGTATCAACATAATTGTACATCATAATCACAATAAAAAAATAATTTTTTTTACTTTAAAACATTTTGTGACATAAAAAACCACATGTAATAGAACTTTAATTACCTGCCACCTCGTCAGTATCATCGCCAACCAAATCCAGACCGAGCCCCCAGCTTCTCCATCAGCTGAGTCTCGTATTCGGAGAGCTCAGCTGTATACGGCGTGCCACCACCTATAGAACCTGCAGCCTGCTTCTTCCTGGCCAGCTTGGCCTTCAAGATTCTCTTAACGTCAGAGAATCTCTTCTTACAGTGCTCCACCGATTTCAAATGAGTAGCTTCGGCGGAGACACTGCCAGCTATAGCTCTCCAAATTTCTTGTTTTTTGGAGAGCGAGGTCTGTTGGGCTTTGGAACCAAAAATAAAATCATAGTGGTCTAAACAAGGGTAACTAAAACTTTATTCTGTTCAAAATTAAATTGTAATCCTTTAAATTGTACATTTCTCCCTGACTTTGTCTTTCCAGATGCCATATCCAAAAAGAAATAATAAAGCACACAAAAGTCACAATAATAATTTTATGAAACAATCAAAGGAAGACCTACAGCTCTTATCAAAGCTTAGTAGGACTTAATAGACTCCATTTTCCATTCCCTTTTATAGATAGACAAAGTAATTCTATACAGGATATGGTACATGTTATAACAATATCGGTATAGATATGACAAGAATAATACTCGCCCCTTTGACTGTATCAGGGTTGAGACACGGAACACTTATACGAACATTACTGGCAACTTAAATTAAAGGACTCACTTTCCGCTGATCGCTGGTGCCCGGTCCTGGGGGAGATCGACCTGTCTGCTTCCCGCAGCTATCCGGCTCCTCCGCTCTCTCCCCTCCTCAGGCTGTCATCCGTCTGCGGTTGTGTCCGTATGCGTGCGTCTGAGCTCAGCCGGGCGTGTGACGTAACGCCCCTGTCACTGCTCGCTGTTCCATATGGTTCCGGTCTTCCGCTGGGATGTGGGTAAGGAAATTTACCGGAGCTCCTGGCTGGTTTGAGATAATTTCAACAAGGAGAAGAAGAAAGGAGTTCCGGTCTTTGTATTTTCCTCAAAAGTTCCAGTTTATTGAAATAAAAACTAGTACAACAACACTGTTTACTGTCACAGTGGCTGCAGCACGGGTTGGTGGTCACTACTGCTGACGCGTTTAGGCTGTTCTAGCCATAGTCATAGCATAGTATGTGATCATCAACCTGTGTTTTAAAAAGGAAGCTGTGTCTTCCTATTGGTCAAAAACAAACACACCCCGTGTGCAGCTATACTTGATTGTGTTAACAGATTGTAGGTATGACCACAAGAGAGATAAGAGCAAGAATCAGAGAGCATGTCAGTAACATAAAAATGGGCACACAAACTACCCAATTAATTACACACTTCAACCAAACACACAATAAAGATCCCTGTTCACTAAGATGGTCAATAGTCAAACATGTCTCACCCCCAATCAGGGGAGGGGACAGGACAACGTTGTTGGTAAGGGAAGAGGCTTACTGGATACTCAAACTGGCCACTAGGTGGCCCTCAGGTTTGAATAGCGAGTTTGACCTAATTAATTTTTGGAAATGAGACATTTTTTAGTTATAATATTTGTTACAATAAGCAAATGAAATAACAAATACATAGATATAGTCAGACTAAAGGTAATTAGTTTAGATAGAATAACCTATCGCAAAGTACTGACAATAATACTCACAACAATTTCATTAATCTAACTTCACCATTGAATTTGATTTGGTTTATTTATTTATTAATTAATAACTGTTAATTATTTAGTTCTCCATACAGTTTATATTGGGAGCATACAATTTGTATTATATTATATCATTTAAACTGTCTGTTAGGTATGTATTAAGCACAATCTGTTAACACAATCAAGTATTGCTGCACACGGGGTGTGTTTGTTTTTTACCAATAGGAAGACACAACTTCCTTTTTAAAACACAGGTTGATGATCACATACTATGCTATGACTACGGCTAGAACAGCCGAAACACGTCAGCAGTAGTGACCACCAACCCGTGCTGCAGCCACTGTGACAGTAAACAGTGTTGTTGTACTAGTTTTTATTTCAATAAACTGGAACTTTTGAGGAAAATACAAAGACCGGAACTCCTTTCTTCTTCTCCTTCTTGAAAGAATAATACTCCCCTTATTTGTGAACTGCTGCCTTCTATCAGTCTCTCCCAAAAGACTGTTTAGAAATGTGGATAGTGGATAAAGAGGCGCAGGTCCTAAAGAGTTAATTTTCTAGTGTTCCAGTTAAAGCTGAGGATAAAATAACTTGGCTTTTGGTTTGTGTAGATTAACACTTGATAATTAGTGCAGTATACTTACTCCGAAAAATTCAGAGTCCAACTTGATCGGTTGTAGAACCTGATATTGAATGTGTGATATAATTCTATCTGTTCCCCACTGATCTGGGTGAAACTGCAAGTGATACAACTTTCGCTGAGAAGTGTTTTATTCAAAAATGTAAATATTATGCAGTATACTCACTCCGAAATAATCGGAATCCAGCTCCTTGTAAGGCAATTGAGAGTAATATGGATTTTGATGTGGTGTAGCGCCAAAGACGAGCACCTATAGCTCTGAACAGTGGGCTAACTAGCTAGCTTGGAAAATGTACTAAGAAAATAAATGTGTTCAGAGCGCCTCAAATGGGCTAGGTGTTGTACAATGTGTAGAGTGTGTATTTAGAAATATTTTAATTGTAAATCTAGTACTTTACAC
This sequence comes from Bombina bombina, assembly GCF_027579735.1. NCBI lineage: Eukaryota > Metazoa > Chordata > Amphibia > Anura > Bombinatoridae > Bombina > Bombina bombina. The sequence goes on from NC_069503.1 coordinate 5,646,123, forward strand.
AAGAATAAAACATGCCACGGCGGGTACAGTGGTAATAAATGACAATAAATACAATAAGATGTGGATCCACTCTTGTACAAATTAAATATTGAATATATCTATATAAAAACACTGAATATAAAATGATACAGAGGCAATAATAATGGTAGCACCAATAAAAATATGAGAAAGTTAAAATTCCAAACAATGTCTGAAAGAAATCAATCCAATGTGTGGATTAAAAAAATGCATTGAATCGGGGGCGGAGCCAACTAGCACTGCAGCTAGACGCACTTCTCAGAAGCTCCTAAAATATCTATTTTCAAGGATTTCAGGAGTGTTTGGTCCTTTTACAGCCTTTTTTCAGAGACCTATAAGGTGTACTATCGTTCTGCAGCTGAAGAAATGGCTTGGAGGTGCTAGATATTCGTGAAGGACCCTATTCTCTAGCATTGCCCACTATATCGCATTTACAGCAGCTATGGCGGCTCTCCTTTACAGACAAATGCAGGAGCTGCTGGATAGTCACAGCGAAGCTCTCTTGCAAGCAGTATCTGAAGCTTTCAAGCCCCTCATTGCTCATAACACTCTCTCATCTACCCTGGCTGACTGTGAGGAGAAGTGCCCGGACACCACAGATGACCCGCGAAAGCCGCCATTTTTGCTTACAAATGAGGAGCACGCTACATGGCCTCAAGAAACAATAGGCTTAGAGGAACAGGGAGCCGAGATAGCGCAGATCTCTTCTGTGGAGTGGTACGACCTGCAGTTCAAAGCGCTCACCCTGAGAGAAGCACCGCTACTTACCCGCACTCCAAAAAGGATTCTAGGTAAGTCCCCGAACAGCTGTGGTGATAATGAGGCCCTTTACATGCCCCCGCACTTAGACCTGCCAAATGGGCTGGCGCAGCACACTAGAATGAAGAGCCCGCTAAGCCTCCCTTGCCTGTATAGGTGGAACCGTCAGCGGAGATACCCCAAGCCTAGTCATCTCTGGCTTCTGGCCAGAGGCATTCTAACATCGGTGCAACAACTCTGCTGCTACTACCGCTACGCACATTTGATGAAGCTACAGTAGGACCCCGGGGGTTTCTTCCTCTATCTTCTCCATGGCACAATTGGTGACGCACTTGGGACATATCTGAACTATATAACTATAGTGCGTCTATAGCCCCCTGAACTAAACTAGAAAGATTACATGTGACACTAGCTATGCTATCACAGATGTGTAGAATTGTCTCAGAGCCTTTTTACAGTACAGCCTAGCAACCTTTTGTTTGGTCCTCAGTATTGTCCCCATAACTATGTTGCTACATTTATCGCATCTGGACACGGACACACTATTTTGCAGGTTTTTTTTATGCATCTTACACACCATTATATTCTGTTGACACGCTGGACTCTGTTTTAATATATACTAGTTAAATTATCTTGTGTGATGACAACAATATCTGTAAGCTCTAGGAGTGGATAGGGGTGAGAAGGCTTCTCTAGCACAGGGCAGCTCCATTTCACTTACACAGCTCAGTTTTATGTTTAAATTGTTCATCGCTTATCTACACCCACGGGGGCGTTAATGGAAATTAAATGTAATGCTTTTCCTATGCACTCCTGTGTGTATTTCAATGGGGCTAGATTATCACCCCAGATGCTACCATATTAGGGTACGATATTGTTAATTTAACTTCTAAGCTCCACACAATTGTCTGCCTCTTTTTGTTTATTACTCTGTATTTACAGGCTCCTCATTGTTTCCTTGCACCTACCGTGATATAAATAGAATCCTTCTATGTCTGTAGGTTTTTTTCATATCTTATATATATGCATGGAGTGTGGATGAAGTTTGTGTACATGACATCTCGCTGCCAGTGGCCAGGGCAGTGTGATGCCATAGTTCCGGACATAGTTTAGCACCATAATGCAGATTAATGTACATCAGTAATGTTCTTATTTTTTTGCTGTATGTTTATGTTCTAGACATGTTCCCAGCATTCTATCTACAATTATTGTATACTCACGGCAAACACATGTGACTTCAATATTAACTATATCTGAACATATATGTAGGAGTGCTGTAATCATACTACCTACTAATACCTATTCTATGTGCAGATTTCCGTTACTCCAGGATGACTTGTTTTCTGATGCAGGCTGGACCTGCGCTTATATTTAACTATACAATTTCTCGCCCTTTCATTTAATACTAGAGTTGCAATACCCCTGTTATCGGCACCATACTAGACTCTTAGGTCTCAGTAAACAGAATGTAGCCTTCGCCCATGCCCAGTTAGTCTCCCACGTAGATATAATGCTTTGCTTTATTGTAACCTGTCTATTCTAAGTTAAGATGCAGTGGTTTATCTCACCCTTGACCTGCTATTTCGTCAAGAACCGGCCCTTACCTTTTTAACACCATCTTTTAACATTTTATAATACACACAAAACAAATAAAGACACTAGACTTGGCTTTGGTACAAATTGGCCGCAGCTCCTTTATTTTAATAAATATTAAAAAAACTTTAATAACTTTAATAACTTAATAAATAACAACAAGTATTGCAACCACATATACATAACAACCCAAAAACCAGTGGTGCTAGCCCCTATTTATTTCTTTATATCTAAATGGCCGTCAAACCACCAATGGACCCAACCATGCAAGTGATTGGGCCCGTCAATACCAACACATAAAACCTCTAAGGAACCCCGTGCCCTTAGGAACCCAAAAAATAGAATTCCCCCCATGGGAATTCTAAATACCTCCGCATTAACAATTGGCCATAACCTGCTGCACTTGTAAGGGCTAGCACCCCCGCCCAAAACTGCGACAATAAACCTATAACAAGAACCATATAAATTAGGGACGGGTGGGAGGGAGATGCTTTCTGCTATAAATTTTTTTTGCAACTGCTGGCTTTCCCGCTCAGCTCCGCTATAAATAACCTCCTACCCTGCTCCGCCCCTCACTCCTCCTAACTACACTGCCTACTTCCTCTGCGGTCAAAGCTCCCTCCAGCCAGCTTTGCACCGCTTCCAGGAGCCCCTTGACCTGCTATTTCGTCAAGAACCGGCCCTTACCTTTTTAACACCATCTTTTAACATTTTATAATACACACAAAACAAATAAAGACACTAGACTTGGCTTTGGTACAAATTGGCCGCAGCTCCTTTATTTTAATAAATATTAAAAAAACTTTAATAACTTTAATAACTTAATAAATAACAACAAGTATTGCAACCACATATACATAACAACCCAAAAACCAGTGGTGCTAGCCCCTATTTATTTCTTTATATCTAAATGGCCGTCAAACCACCAATGGACCCAACCGTGCAAGTGATTGGGCCCGTCAATACCAACACATAAAACCTCTAAGGAACCCCGTGCCCTTAGGAACCCAAAAAATAGAATTCCCCCCATGGGAATTCTAAATACCTCCGCATTAACAATTGGCCATAACCTGCTGCACTTGTAAGGGCTAGCACCCCCGCCACCGACTGAACTGACACCTCAGGCCAGTCCCGCCAACCCCTCAATTCTGCATAAAGTCTCCTTAAAGTCAAGTATAAAGAGCTGTAAACCAAAATCATTAAGATGTACCCCGTCCGGGGAATAGAACTCACCCTGTCCCACCTCAGCCAAGTCCGGGTGATGCACTACCAAGCCACCCAATCTCCGAACAAAGGAACCCATCAACTTGTTAACCTTTTTCCTGCTCTTGTCAAGCTGGACAGGATCCCAAGCTGCCCTCCAAAATCCCCTTGGCAAAATGTCAGACCAAACAATCTTAAGCTCAGGGTATAAAACCAAGAACCTCCCGATGTCCCTTTTCATGATTCTCACCAGCTCCCTTTGCGGTAAGAAACCAAGATCGTTACCCCCAGCATGAACCAGCAACACAGTTGGAGGCCGAAAAGTTTTGCAATAGTCAACAACCAGGGGCAATAACTTGTCCCAACGAAGCCCCCTAACACCGAACCATTTAACCTCACAACGAGACTTGGAAAACCCCAACTGCAAGCCGTCCACTTTCATTGCAGCAGCTCTTCGTGCCCAATAAATAAACGAGTGGCCGACCAACCACACGCGCTCCACACCTAGAACACAGAAAATTAACAGTAACAATGAATATTGCCCTAAACACTTAATTCAGGACGTACATACAGGCGGAACCTCCTGGAATCCCACCTACCAATGCCTTTAACCACCGTGTCAGATAAACCCCTCAGTGAAGCCTCCGTTGCAGCCCCTATGCGGAAAGAATGAGACCCAAACTCCCCTGCGGAGAAACCCAACTTCAGCAATGCCTTATTTAAAACCGCCCGGAACTGAAACTGGGACAGCGGCCGCCCATCTTGATGTACCAACAATGAACCCCCAACAGGGGGCCGTATTCCCAAATAATGCCCAAGACATCGCCAAGGACAAACCTCCAAACCATTGGGAAAAAGAACTATCGTTCTTCCCCGCCCCATCTGGTCTGTCTTGCTTCGCCTCAAAAATATCTCTACCTTGGAATCAAACAACACCACATCCGCCAATGCCAATCCACCCATTGACGCCAAGTTTTTACTGACCAATTCAGAGATTCTAAATGCCCCAAAGAAGGCAAAAACAAAAGCCAAGCGGAACAAAGAAGTTTCAAAATCCGATAGGCACACTGCCTCCAACACCTTAAATATACTGCTAAGCAGTGAAAAAGTAATAGGACGCCGACGCTCCAAAGTACGCCCCACAACACCTCTCTTCAAACCTTTCAAGACCTGCCTCACACAAAATTCCTTCGTAATGTCCCTCAGACCTAAGAACTTAAAGCGGAAAGCCAAGGCTGCCAATCGTCTGTCCATCGCCGAATGCGACAACTTCGACACACCCCATTCCACCATCCAATCCAACAAAAAAGCTGTAAAATCTGATACACACTCCTCCCCCGCTCTACCAGCCAATCTGAGTTCCCACTCCCACCACACTCTAGAATAAGCCGCCCAAGTACCTGGAGCAAGGGAAGCCTTTACCAGTTCAGCCAGTCTTCCACTCCTAGACGCCATAGGTAACTTGGGCACGGGCAACCCTCCGTATCTGCATGAGGGACCAACTCCCGAAAACGCTGCCACTGAAAGCGAGATAAGGAATCTGCTATAGCATTACAAACACCCGGGATGTGCTTAGCCTTAATGCACACGTTCAGCTGCAAACATTTCAAGACCAACACTCGCAACAATCTCAATACAGGCAATGACTTAGCAGACAAAGTATTCAATGCATACACCACACCCATGTTGTCCGAATAGAAAACCACAGCCCTATTACACAAGTCACCCTCCCACACAAACAAAGAAACCACAATCGGGAATAGCTCTAAGAACACCAGGTTCTTGACCAAACCCAGGGAAATCCATTCAGGGGGCCACCGATCAGCACACCAATGACCCCCAAAATAAGCACCAAAGCCACAACCACCCGCCGAATCAGTCACTAACCCAAGCTCTTCATTGGACACCCTGACTGCTTGGATTAGAGTTGCGCCATTAAAACTCAACAAAAATTGCCTCCACACACGCAAATCATCCTTCAACTCCACGGGAAGCCGAATGAAATGATGCGGTTTAACAACCCCGGCAGTGGCCAAGGATAACCTCCTACAGAAAACCCTCCCCATCGGGATAATTCTGCATGCAAAGTTAAACTTGCCCACCAACGACTGCATTTCCCGAAGCGTAACCTTTTTTGCTTGCAAAAATCGTTCAATGACTTCCAACAAGTCAACCACCTTACCCCAGGGAAGCCTGCATTCCATGTTCACCGAATCAATGGTAATACCCAGAAATTCTAAAGATGTCACCGGGCCTTCAGATTTTTCTAACGCAATGGGCACGCCAAACTCAGACGCGACCATATAGCAAACCTCCTGCAAAAGCCTACAATCGTCAGAACCCGCCGGGCCCACCAACAAAAAATCATCAAGGTAATGAACCAATGATGACAAGCCCGAACGCTCGGCAATAACCCATTCGAGAAACGTACTAAATTTTTCAAAGAGAGAACAGGAGATGGAGCAACCCATGGGCAGGCACAGGTCAACATAGTAACAGTCGTCTACCCGGCAACCCAACAAATGGTGCGAGGTCGGGTGCACCGGCAACAGCCGAAAAGCCGCCTCAATGTCAATCTTAGCCAGCAAAGCGGAGGGACCAGCCTCCCGCACCAAACTAACCGCCTGATCGAAAGATGCGTACTTGACTGAAGATAATTCCTGCGGGATACCATCATTCACCGATCCCCCTTTAGGGAAAGATAAATGGTGGATCAACCGGAATTTACCCCTTTCACGTTTTGGAACAACTCCTAGCGGGGATACCCTCAGATTCGCAATAGGAGGCCGTTCAAATGGGCCGGCCATGCGCCCCAAGGACACCTCCTTACCCAATTTTTCCAAGACCACGCCAGGCCACTGACGGGCCGACTTCAAATTTCCCCGAAAAACAGTACACCCGCCCTGTGACGGAATCACAAAACCAAACTGGAAGCCGTGCCATAACAAAGCCGCTTCCTCACGACAACCCAGACGCCTAGCGTACCGGGCGAGCCATGGTTCCATCGCGCCTAGCTTCACCGGAGTCGCCCCCTTTCTCAGGCGTGTCACCTGAACCTCCAGGCTTACCCCTTTTGAAACACTTAACATAGGGGTGGGATCCCCCACACCCAGAGCACTCGTGCCGAAACCTACAGCCGGCTCCCCATTTACAGAATTTATCGTTGTATGCAAAGCAACATCCCTTCTTGCTGGACGCCGGAGACCCACTGCTGGAAGAGCCGCCGGCTCCTGACCGAAAGGACTGGGTAGCCCTAAGCGGTGTCATTATCTTGAGCCATAAACCCATGTCCCTGTCGTCCCACTTCATATATGGCTTCACCGAAAGCCGCTGCCTGAACTGCTCGTCATAGGACCACCACGCCATACCCCCATAAGTCCTCTGAGCAGCCGCTACCTCATCCAGGTAACAAAACAACGCTCCACCCTGATCCGGGAACCTACTCGAAAAAACACTCGCATAGATTACGAACGCTTGGAACCAATTTGAAAATGTTTTTGGCAATTTCCTATAGCGTTTTTTCCTCTCATCTTCCTCCTTCTTTGCAACATCCTTTTTGGAATCCTCCGGAATCTCAAAGGACTGCTCAAGAGGGAGGAGGGAGAACAACTCAATGAATTCTCTCTTACATATTTTCTCCCTCACATCGGCCGTTAAGTGCATTCCCAACGGACCAATGGAGCAGAGACACGAGCGTGACATCGCTGTGTCGGCCACCCTCAACTCAGCCCCGTCTGTCGGCTTAATGCCGGCACTAATTGACTCCTTAGCCATCCCTGCGCTGGCAACAGACTCCAGCACCGCACCCACCTTGGACCCCGTAACATTTTCACCGCTAACCTCAGTCCTACTTAAATCCGGAACAACCGCAGCCCCGGCCGGAGGCAACCATGATCTCTCCACGGAAGACCCCGGACCACCCTCCAACTTTGACAGAAGATCCTTTAAACCAGCCACCACTCTCCCAGCCACCGAATCACCACTAGCATCCTGCACACTAGACTCCCCCAAACCACCACTTTGCCCAGAAATTAAAACTGTCTCACCTGTCGAAGCCTCTGTAGAACGCTGGCCACTCGGGAAGCTGACAAGCGCCGTCTGGAGCCCGCCGATGCGCTGCTCCGTACTCCTTCCACCTCTGTCTGGTATCCTGACAGTCGACCGTACCTGCTGGAGCGACTGCCGTGGTTGATCCTGAAAAACAGTATCACGTGAATACATGTCCCCTTGTACAACACCTCTCCCGCCCCTCCCCCCCCTAATAAGGCTGGATCCCCTAGCCGTACCCTCCCCCCTGCCTCTCTTGGGGGCTCCATAACCTTCTCCACCAGGCCACATAACATCCGCCACAGGCCGTCGCCGCGACCTAGCCCTCCCTAAACCAACACCTACTCCAGGCCCGGCAGGCCGACTACCCCCCCTTTTAGTACCACGCTCAGATGCAAAACCAGCCCTGGCCACCCTGCTACCACGTGCCATTTCACCCACGCTTGCCATAGCTCCCCCCCTCACCTGACTTCCACCAACCGGTTGCACTTCCTGCTGCACGCCGTCATCGGGCTCCAGACGAATAGTGTCAGTCCAGGAGCCGTGCAGGCCAGAGAAGTCCTCCTCAAGGCCGTCAAAAACATCTGCCGCTGTGGATGGACCAGGCTGAGGCTCTGGCCGTTGCCCTGTGGAACTAGGAACTGCAATAGAAAAACTGGCATGTGAGTCACAAAAATCAGCACCAGCAACCCTCCCCACAGAAACAGGGACCCTGAGAGGGTGACTGACAACCCTGCGGGCCCTGCCAGAATCAGACCTAACATTAGACCCCCTAAAACGTTCCACAGACTTAACAGTGACCCCAGGGGAAGGAGGGACATATTCCTCATCAGAGGAGTCTAAATATAAATCAACTACACCAGCGTCTAACTCAAATTCCTCCTCCTCCTCCTCCTCCTCGGACCCATAATCCATGTCCACTAACCCACCTCTAGGCATATCAGGGAATACAGGGCCCACCCCAGTAATATTGTCCCCACTGTGCCCAGGGCCTGCAAAAACATGGCCGGATTGGATCAACCTCCCCTCCCCCCCACTGCACACTCCCTGAACCACAGAACCAAAACCCTCCCCCTCACTGAGGCTGTCCTCCACAACTCCACCAAAAGAAACAGCAGGGACTCCCAAATCAACCACCACCCGCTCCCCTGTAAACCCAGCCACCACTACAGCAGGCCCGCTAGGGCCGTGGGCCTTTTTCAAAGATACTTTACCCTGCTTGGACAAAGTAACAGGGAAGGCCTTCAGCTCCGGTGGTCCGCCGCTCCCCGCCTCCGATGACGTCACCGGCACTTTTCCCGCTTCAGCCGCAGCTCCCAGAAACACGACCGGCCCAGCAGGGCTCCTAACAGTACCGGAACCAGGCTTCTTCACCCCAGCAGTTCGCCGGCTCACCTCTGGACTCAGGCGCGCAGGAGGCCTGGAACGCCTCGTGGACTTCTTCCTGCGACCTTCCTGCTCCTCGACCAGATCTCCAAGCAAGCCACGGACCTGGGACTCCAGCCAGGTAGGTCCTTTCTCCTTAGCAGCCTCCCGGAGCCTCTCTAACAGGACATCCACCCCAGCCATGACGCAGCTGAGCCGGAAAGCCACGCAGAAACAAAGAAGAAGAAGATGCTTTCTGCTATAACTTTTTTTTGCAACTGCTGGCTTTCCCGCTCAGCTCCGCTATAAATAACCTCCTACCCTGCTCCGCCCCTCACTCCTCCTAACTACACTGCCTACTTCCTCTGCGGTCAAAGCTCCCTCCAGCCAGCTTTGCACCGCTTCCAGGAGCCCCTTTTTAGCAATGTGCGACTCTCTGTCATACCTCTTTTAATTTACTTGAATTCCCACCCCCCCCCCATAGTCTCATATAATATACCTCTTACAGGAGGGTTCACTATGCAGTTTTTCTAGTTTGTACCGCACCCTATCTACTATTTTTATATGTTCATCTTGCAGTGCACCTTAAAATTGACCATAGTTCCCCTTCATGGAATAGCAAGATTCTTTAACATTTGCATTACTAATAACTTGTTCACAGCTATTGCATTTAACCCAAATCATAATATACTTAGGAAAATAATTCCTCCTCCATGGTTTCTTTAACCCTGCGGGGTCTATGAATAGCTCCACCTGTTACTCGAGGAAATCATACTTGTTAAAAAAAAAAAAAGAGGTACCTTTATATTGTACTATATTATTTTTGCCGTTTCACACTCCTCGTTATTAAGTGTTGTAATTGTTTTTGCATGTAAATCCTAGGCAAATTGTTATTCCTGCCTTGATGTACTTGAGTATATTATTGTATTGCACCTGTTGAATACCTCAATAAAAAACTCATTTAAAAAAAAATAAAAAAAAATACAGTAACTCAAATGAATGGATTGCTGATATCGACTAGGAGGAGGATACCGTAAGAGATATTGTGTACCAGTGTTGGTGGTGATAATGTGTATAAAAAGGGAGTGAAAAATTATCCTTAGTGATTGCAAATATAAAGAAAACAGACAGTGTCAACTTGCTTATTCAAAAGTGAAAAAAATGATGTGAAAAATTTAAAAAATTACAAAGGAAAAAATAAAAAAATGCTAAAAATAAAAAAAGAGAACAAAGTCAGTGATCCAAAAAAAAGAAAAGAAAAGGAAAAAAGAGAACAAAGTCAGTGACTGTAATCCAACAAACAAAATCCTAAAAAAGGCTAAATATGAAGATCCAAATAAAAGTCAAAGGCCTAGATTTGGAGTTTGGCGTTAGCCGTGAAAACCAGCGTTAGAGGCTCCTAACGCTGGTTTTGGGCTACCTCCGGTATTTGGAGTCACTCAAAATAGGGTCTAACGCTCACTTTTCAGCCGCGACTTTTCCATACCGCAGATCCCCTTACGTCAATTGCGTATCCTATCTTTTCAATGGGATCTTTCTAACTCCGGTATTTAGAGTCGTGTCTGAAGTGAGCGTTAGACATCTAACGACAAAACTCCAGCCGCAGAAAAAAGTCAGTAGTTAAGAGCTTTCTGGGCTAACGCCGGTTTATAAAGCTCTTAACTACTGTGCCCTAAAGTACACTAACACCCATAAACTACCTATGTACCCCTAAACCGAGGTCCTCCCACATCGCCGCCACTCTATTAATTTTTTTAACCCCTAATCTGCCGACCGCCACCTACGTTATACTTATGTACCCCTAATCTGCTGGCCCTAACACCGCCGACCCCTATATTATATTTATTAACCCCTAACCTGCCCCCCACAACGTCGCAGCCAGCTACCTACAATAATTAACCCCTAATCTGCCGACAGCAAAGCGCCGCCACCTACGTTATACTTATGTACCCCTAATCTGCTGCCCCTAACACCGCCGACCCCTATATTATATTTATTAACCCCTAATCTGCCCCCTCAAGGTCGCCTCCACCTGCCTACACTTATTAACCCCTAATCTGCCGAGCGGACCGCACCGCTATTATTATAAAGTTATTAACCCCTAATCTGCCTCACTAACCCTATAATAAATAGTATTAACCCCTAATCTGCCCTCCCTAACATCGCCGACACCTAACTTCAAACATTAACCCCTAATCTGCCGACTGGAGCTCACCGCTATTCTAATAAATGTATTAACCCCTAAAGCTAAGTCTAACCCTAACACTAACACCCCCCTAAGTTAAATATAATTTACATCTAACGAAATTAATTATCTCTTATTAAATAAATTATTCCTATTTAAAGCTAAATACTTACCTGTAAAAGAAATCCTAATATAGCTACAATACAAATTATAATTATATTATAACTATTTTAGGATTAATATTTATTTTACAGGCAACTTTGTACAGTAATTATTTTAACCATGTACAATAGCTATTAAATAGTTAAGAACTATTTAATAGTTACCTAGTTAAAATAATTACAAAATTACCTGTAAAATAAATCCTAACCTAAGTTACAATTAAACCTAACACTATACTATCATTAAATTAATTAAATAAAATACCTACAATTACCTACAATTAAACCTAACACTACACTATCAATAAATAAATTAAATACAATTCCTACAAATAACTACAATGAAATAAACTAACTAAAGTACAAAAAATAAAAAAGAACTAAGTTACAAAAAATAAAAAAATATTTACAAACATAAGAAAAATATTACAACAATTTTAAACTAATTACACCTACTCTAAGCCCCCTAATAAAATAACAAAGACTCCCAAAATAAAAAATGCCCTACCCTATTCTAAATTACTAAAGTTCAAAGCTCTTTTACCTTACCAGCCCTGAACAGGGCCCTTTGCGGGGCATGCCCCAAGAAGTTCAGCTCTTTTGCCTGTAAAAAAAAACATACAATACCCCCCCCCCAACATTACAACCCACCACCCACATACCCCTAATCTAACCCAAACCCCCCTTAAATAAACCTAACACTAAGCCCCTGAAGATCATCCTACCTTGTCTTCACCTCACCAGGTATCACCGATCCGTCCTGGCTCCAAAATCTTCATCCAACCCAAGCGGGGGCTGGCGATCCATCATCTGGTGGCTGAAGAGGTCCAGAAGAGGCTCCAAAGTCTTCATCCTATCCGGGAAGAAGAGGCTATCCGGACCGGCAACCATCTTGATCCAAGCGGCATCTTCTATCTTCATCCGATGATGACCGGCTCCATCCTGAAGACCTCCACCGCGGACCCATCTTCTTCCGGCGACGTCCAACTGAAGAATGACGGTTCCTTTAAGGGACGTCATCCAAGATGGCATCCCTCGAATTCCGATTGGCTGATAGGATTCTATCAGCCAATCGGAATTAAGGTAGGAATATTCTGATTGGCTGATGGAATCAGCCAATCAGAATCAAGTTCAATCCGATTGGCTGATCCAATCAGCCAATCAGATTGAGCTCGCATTCTATTGGCTGATCGGAACAGCCAATAGAATGCGAGCTCAATCTGATTGGCTGATTGGATCAGCCAATCGGATTGAACTTGATTCTGATTGGCTGATTCCATCAGCCAATCAGAATATTCCTACCTTAATTCCGATTGGCTGATAGAATCCTATCAGCCAATCGGAATTCGAGGGACGCTATCTTGGATGACGTCATTTAAAGGAACCGTCATTCGTCGTTCAGTCGTCGGCCAGGATGGATGTTCCGCGTCGGAGGTCTTCAGGATCCTGCAGCTCCGCTCCGGATGGATGACCATAGAAGATCCCGCTTGGATGAAGACTTCAATCGGATGGAAGACCTCTTCTGCCCCGCTTGGATGAAGACTTCAGCCGGATCATGGACCTCTTCAGCCCCCCGCTTGGGCTTGGATCAGGACATCGGAGGAGCTCTTCTGGATCGATCGGTGAACCTGGTATGGTGAAGATAAGGTAGGAAGATCTTCAGGGGCTTAGTGTTAGGTTTATTTAAGGGGGGTTTGGGTTAGATTAGGGGTATGTGGGTGGTGGGTTGTAATGTTGGGGGGGTATTGTATGGTTTTTTTTTACAGGCAAAAGAGCTGAACTTCTTGGGGCATGCCCCGCAAAGGGCCCTGTTCAGGGCTGGTAAGGTAAAAGAGCTTTGAACTTTAGTAATTTAGAATAGGGTAGGGCATTTTTTATTTTGGGGGTCTTTGTTATTTTATTAGGGGGCTTAGAGTAGGTGTAATTATTTTAAAATTGTTGTAATATTTTTCTTATGTTTGTAAATATTTTTATATTTTTTGTAACTTAGTTCTTTTTTATTTTTTGTACTTTTTTTTGTACTAGTTTATTTCATTGTAGTTATTTGTAGGTATTGTATTTAATTTATTTATTGATAGTGTAGTGTTAGGTTTAATTGTAGATAATTCTAGGTATTTTATTTAATTAATTTCTTGATAGTGTAGTGTTAGGTTTAATTGTAACAGGTTAGGATTTATTTTACAGGTAATTTTGTAATTATTTTAACTATTTTAGCTATTAAATAGTTCTTAACTATTTAATAGCTATTGTACCTGGTTAAAATAATTACAAAGTTACCTGTAAAATAAATATTAATCCTAAAATAGCTATAATATAATAGGTTTAATTTATGATTTAAAAAGAAATTATTTTTTTTTGGATTGGAGTTTCTCCCAACCACCAAAGGCTCTCACCATCAGGAACAGGAACACTAGCCCATTAATTGGGTTTGACCTAAAAGACCGTTGACTTTATTCTCACCATCAGGAACCTCAGACGGACTCTCACCACTAGGAAAATAAGGTGTCCTTTTCTACACATTATTAACTTTTGACTTTTATTGGGATCTTCAAATTTAGCCTTTTTTAGCATTTTGTTTGTTGGATTACAATCACTGACTTTGTTCTCTTTTTTCATTTTTTGAGCGGCATTTTTTCATTTTTTTCCTTTGTAATTTTTTAAATTTTTCACATCATTTTTTTCACTTTTGAATAAGCAAGTTGACACTGTCTGTTTTCTTTATATTTGCAATCACTAAGGATAATTTTTCACTCCTTTTTTATACACATTATCACCACCAACACTGGTACACAATATCTCTTACGGTATCCTCCTCCTAGTCGATATCAGCAATCCATTCATTTGATTTACTGCATTTTTTAATCCACACATTGGATTGATTTCTTTCAGACATTGTTTGGAATTTTAACTTTGTCATATTTTTATTGGGGCTACTATTATTATTGCCTCTGCATCATTTTATATTCAGTGTTTTTATATAGATATATTCAATATTTATTTTTTACAAGAGTGGATCCCCATCTTATTGGTTTTATTGTCATTTATTACCCCTGTACCCACCGTGGCATGTTTTATTCTTGTGTAAAGTACTAGATTTACAATATTTCTAAATACACACTCTACACATTGTACAACACCTAGCCCATTTGAGGCGCTCTGAACACATTTATTTTCTTAGACAATTGAGAGTGTAGTGAAGTTTCTGTTTACTTTCCCATAGTGCAGATGTAACTGCAAATGATAAAAAAAAATTCTGAGAGGTGTTGTATTCAATAGTGTGAATAATATGCAGTTTACTTACTCCGAAAAAATTGGAATCCAGCTCCTGACAGGATAAATGTAGCAAAATTGTGACGATTCCAAAAAGCAGCAGCCAAATATTTGTTACAAAACAAACATTTATTAAAACATGTCACAATGGACAGATAAAAAAGCTCTATGAAGAACTCGTCTTTCTGGCAAAAAAGCAGCGTCCAGTTTCTAACGCAGCCCCATTGTTTCCTATGGGAAAATAAAAAATATGTCTGCACCTAACACCCTAACATGAACCCCGAGTCTAAACACCCCTAATCTTACACTTATTAACCCCTAATCTGCTGCCCCGGACATCATCGCCACCTGCATTATACTATTAACACTTAATCTGCCGCTCCGACACTGCCGCCACCTACATTATATGTATTAACCCCTAATCTGCTGCCCCCAACATCGCCGACACCTACATTATATTTATTAACCCCTAATCTGCCCCCCAACATCGCCGCAATGATATTAAATTAATTAACGCCTAATCTTCTGCCGCCAACATCGCCGCCACTATAATAAAGTTATTAACCCCTAAACCTAAGTCTAACCCTAACCCTAACACCCCAGAGGGCGTTAAAAAGCAGCGCTGGGACCTCTCAATGCTGCTTTTTAAGGCTAACGCCAAACTCGTAATCTAGGCGATAGTTAACAATGCCCAAGATCTTTGATTTTTATCCCCATTTGATTCCAACCATGTTGTAAATAAACACTTTTAAGCCCAGATAACAAACTATACACTGTTGGCAACTGGAGCCAAAACAGGTATCTATAAGAGGCGCAAAGTAATTAGTAAATAAATATATCAAGATCACAATATAGATAGATATTTCATAAATGGATGTACAATTACTAAAGGAGTAGAAAATGGACAATCAACTCAAAATCCACAATCAAATTAACCTATGTATCCTAGGACAGAAATACCAATATATCAAATATATCAGATGTACAAAAAAATTGCATACATAAATATTATGTAACCAGACACATATAAAACCATGTGCACAAGTGCAAGTGCACATATATGGATGATATGGAGAGTCCAGATTTCTATTAGAAATATATAATCCTGGTAATGAAGTCTCAAGACAGAGTCCAGGGCTAAGGGCAGCTCCTCTGGGGTGTCACGCCATGACACAGGGAAAGATGATCTATAATGGAAAAGGTAGCGGGTGCCACATAGTGCAAATCAGACTGTAACACAGAGAATATAGGAGAGCAGTAAATATCCTACTCACGTGATGGAAAGCACTAATGTGCAGTATGAGCAGTCTGGAACCACACAGTCGTCCGGTAGACCCAACGGTGATATAGGAACAGATGGTATCCTCGTCCCACCAGGGGGAGTCCAAAGATCTAGAGAACTGTAACCCTAAGGGCAAGGCCCACAGTAGGTCTAGGCAACAGTTCGTGATAGAGCCTCAAATCAGCTCAGGCAGGGAATAGCAGCTGTAGATAAGAAGAGTGGTAACCTCCAACAGGGGGAGTTGTTATGGTATAACCCGGATATCAAGGGTTAATACCAAATGAAAGATGCCCTGAATACGGGATCAGCAACACACAAACTCAGTAAATTCCCCCCAAACATGAGACCAAGCTCCATCTTGAGAGTAAAACAGAATGTGTTTTATTGAGGGCTATATGCCCAGTATTTATGCAAGTCTCCCACCTGGTTGACACTCCCTAGGAGACCAGATGGGGGGTTGGAAGTAGATAGTACATTAAATAGAGGGAAGACGCCCTTTTACAGGATACAATAGAATTACATTACTTAACCAAATAAACAATTAAACACAAGAAAACAATGGAGTCCTTCTTCACACCTGGCAGTCTGACTCTGGAGGTGTTTAAACAATGTGAACGCTTATCACTTAAACTTAATTACAGTAAACAATAGCGGATGCCAGGAAACCTGTCTTTAGAAAATAGTTTCTCAAAACTGAACAAAGTTAACCCTTCCAGTACTGACAGAGGGGTCTGTCACACGGCTCCCTCCTGGTGGGACACTCCGGCAGACCCGGCTTGACCCTTTGGTGGGTCAACTTGGGGATGACCGGACTAGGAGGTGGTAGAAATGTTAGTTTGCCGGGACAATCCATCTACATTCCCGTTATGAGAGAGAATTCCTGTCCGTATAAATAAGGGTTCAACCTCTTCAGTGCCCAGAGCAGGGCTAAACAGTCCTTAAAGTTTTTGTTTTCAGAGATGCTTCTTTCCAGTTGGAGACAAATCTCATCGGCTTCTTTACGAGTTTTTTTTGTACCTGCTCTTTATAGGTATCCACAAGCCCTTCATACTGATGTAAGTTGCCCTTGAGTTGCTGCACCTCACTATGAGCCAGCGTCAGCTTTTTCTCCAGTGTCGCTAAGTTTGTCTTTACTGTTTCATGTTCCACTCTCAAGCTGGTGTTTTCTGCGGTCTGTCGGTGCAGCTTGTCTAGCAGAGATTCCCATTCTAAACGTGCTTTTTCCTCTGCGCTCCTCTTCTCTCCCGCTAGCACTGTTACGTGATTGTTTAACGTGACCATTTCATCCTCTACTTGACTCTTCTCCTTCATCACCGCGTTGTAACGGGACTTCCACGTATCAATAGCGGATAGAGATTTACTGAGCTCAGCGTCCTGGGGCTTAGCAGCAGGTGGGTCGGTCTCGGTGGCACGGATCTGGGCATGGGTAGTCACAGGGTTAACATCGGCGGGACCCATGGGAGCATAGGCAGAAACAAGGGGGGCAAAGTCATTTCCAAGGAGAACATCAGCTGGTAAGTCCTTCATGACCACCACATTCATATGTCTAGAGCCCACTCCCCAATCCAAATGTACCTGGGCAACAGGTAGGCGGAAATCAGCACCCCCTGCTACCCTCACAGCCAAAGTGTCTCTGGTGTGCTGGTTCTCAGACACCAAGTTCTTTTGGAGAAAGGTCATGGTAGCACCAGTATCCCGTAGACCACTGACCTCCTTCCCATTCACTTTAACCAGTTGCCAGTGCTGTTGCCGGTTATCCCGGTGGGCAGCTTGCACGGGGTCTGCTTCATGTAGGATGCCCCAGCCTTCTTCCTCCTCTACGCAGTGGGCAGCAGGCTGAGGGTTACATGAGTTTCCGCCGGCGGGTCTTCTCCAGGACTGTGCTTGGTTTGCTGTGTTTAGGGGACACTCTGGTCTTTTGTGCCCTAGTCGCTTACATCCAAAGCACTGAATAGGCTGTGAGTAGTCCGGTGAGTTGAACCGGGCTGTCTAAGGATAGTTCATGGCTGAAGGTGGTGTGGTAGAGCGGTGCGCCGGGGGTTGGTAACTGGTAGCTGCTGGGGTGACTGTGGGTCTGTACTCCACTCTGGCAGGGATCTTAGTGGTAGCAGTGTCCAGTTTGCGGGCATCCATATACTCATCTGCCAGGAGAGCAGCTTCATGCAGGGTGGAGGGTTTACGGTCCCAAACCCACTCTCTAACTCCTGCTGATAACTTGTCAAAGCAATGTTGCAACAGGAATAGCTGCAGCACCTCTTCCCCAGATACGGCTTGGCACCCCGCCATCCAGTGAGCTGCTTTGTGGTGCACCTTACATGCCCACTCAATGTAGGAATCTCCAGCTAGTTTAACAGTGTCTCTGAACCACCTCCTGTATGCCTCCGGTGTAATTGCATACCTGGAGAGCAGCGCCTCTTTTACAGCATTAAAATCCCCGACTTCCTCATCCGGAATGGCCCGAAAAGCCTCGCTGGCCCAGCCGGATAATTTTCCAGATAATATCGTGACCCAGTCCTCTGCGGGTACCTTGTGTAGGGCACATTGCCTCTCAAAATCCGCAAGGTACCCATCAATCTCTCCTGTTTCCAGGAAGTTTTTAAAAGCTGCAAAATGTACTTTTCTCTTTTCCACTGGGGTTACTGTGACTTGGGCTGCTGCAGCGCCGCTTTGGCAAAGTAGGTTGGCCTCCACGGGCTGCTATGACCCGATCGATAATTTCGGCAGACGGGTTGGGGCCATAATGTGCCAGTCTTATTTTCACCACCCAGTCAAAGCTTGCTTCTTTGGGGGTTCTTTCTGATATTCTGGGCTCATTGGTTCCTTCGGGCCCTGGTACTCCGTCCATCTCGGTCAGTATTGTAATAATCTCCCTCTTCCTGAGGTTACTGGCTTGTCGGCCCTGTTGTTCTAGCAGGTCTTTAAGGGTAGCTCTTTTCAGCCTTTCATATGGTATTCCCATTAGGTCCGGATGTGTAGTTGCTATTCTGGGTGATGAGGATCATCCCGTCGCTTGCCACCAATTGTTATGGTATAACCGGGATATCAAGTGTTAATGCTAGGTGAAAGATGCCCTGAATACGGGATCAGCAACACACAAACCCAGTTAATTCCCTCCCAAACATGAGACCAAGCTCCATCTTGAGAGTATAACAGAATGTGTTTTATTGAGGGCTATATGCCCAGTATTTATGCAGGTCTCCCACCTGGTTGACACTCCCTAGGAGACCAGATGGGGGCTTAGAAGAAGATAGTACATTAGATAGAGGGAAGACGCCCTTTTATAGCATACAATAGAATTGCATTACTTAACCAAATAAACAATTAAACACAAGAAAACAATGGAGTCCTTCTTCACACCTGGCAGTCTGACTCTGGAGGTGATTAAACAATGTGAATGCTTATCACTTAAACTTAATTACAGTAAACAATAGCGGATGCCAGGAAACCTGTCTTTAGAAAATAGTTTCTCAAAACTGAACAAAGTTAACCCTTCCAGTACTGACAGAGGGGTCTGTCACAGGAGTGTTACCAGTAGATGGTGCAGGCCTGATGAAACAGTGCTGTGACACTGAGAAACGCGTTGCTGATGTTTTTATCTTTTTATTAAATTTTAATATTATAATTATAACCAGTTTTACTTTTATTTTGCTGCTGCACCATCTACTGATAACACTCCCCCTGCTGGAGGTTACCACTCTGCTTATCTACAGCTGCTATCCCCTGCCTGAGCTGATTTGAGGCTCTATCACGAACTGTTGCCTAGACCTACTGTGGGCCTTGCCCTAGGGTTACAGTTCTCTGGATCTTTGGACTCCCCCTGGTGGGACGATGATACCATCTGTCCCTGCATTACTGAGATACCATCTGTTCCTGTGTCACCGTTAGGTCTACCGGACAACTGTGTGGTTCCGGACTGCTCATACTGCACATTAGTGCTTTCCATCACGTGAGTAGGATACATACTGCTCTCCTATATTCTCTGTGTTACATTCTGATTTGAACTATGTGGCGCCCTCTACCTTTTCCATTATAGATCACTTTTAAGCCCAAATTGTGTTTAATTGTGCAATTGCGCTATTTAAGAGTTTAAATTTGTTTGTGGAATCAAATGGGAGTAAACTTACTTACGTTACCAATATTACAACCAATCAGGACAGTGAAAAACAGGGAGTTCCCTTTCAAGTCTTTTGTGTGTTAGTCCCAAATCAGGTCCGTTGTTGTGTCGAGGTCACGTGTTCCAGCTGTACCAATGGTAGTGTGGATGATGTTTTCACATCATGTTCTTATAGTATCCTTGTGTCCGATGTTTGGCAGTTCCATATAATCAATAATAGGGTGTCCCATATAAATCTCTCTTGTATATATTCTAAATATATATATATATAATAATGGTGCAGATCACTGATCTTATATTTACTCACATTCATTAATACATTCCTATTATAACAATTAATTAAATATTACAATTAAGTGAAAACGATTGATTAGAATTGGTGTATGAACACAAATATGTTAATGCATTATTTATCTGGCTATCTTCAAACTGATGCTACTAGTATAGGATCTAGACCCTTTACTTATATTCAGATATATTCATAGTTGTACGTTGAAATTCAATATTAAATGTTCTAATTGTTCTAAAAAAATTTTTTTTTTTACATTTTTTAATTTTTTAAAATTTATCTTATCCATGTTTTTGGTAGATTGAACTGCGGGGCCTTGCAACCTTAGAATTATGGATGTTAGAGCTATCTCTCAAAAAGTGCCTTTATAACTTACTTATGGAAAGATTCTTTGAAAAGATTTTTTAATATGGTCTTTATCTTGTTAAGTAAATACAAGTAACGGACATCTAAAGTATATGTGTCTCCTAAAATGTATTTGTATACATTATGTATGTATTTTTACTCTTAAGTAGTAACTGTATTAGGTGCACTTTAAATAATGTGATTTTTATTGTGTGTATCATTGTATATTTTATGTACAAGGTGCTATAATCAGTGTGAACAAAATCTTAATATGTGTGTGATATATTCTTTTTTTAGTTTTTTAATTTTTATATATACTAAATTAAATGTGGTTTAAACATTACATTTAATCATAAATTATTACTGAACTGTGAATGTTTCTAGTGAAATATAAAGATGAGTTTTGCTCATTAAACTGTGAGTATTATGCCATATTGATGGTTTTCTTAAATCCATGAATATAACATATATACATAATATTAGTGCTATTGTGAAAGTATTTAATATTTCAAGATAATCTTTGTTTATGAAGCTACCTTGTCTCTAGATGAAAGCTGCTGCTCTAATGTCCTTGTTTAAAGGGACAGTCTACACCAGAATTTTTATTGTTTTAAAAGATAGATGATCCCTTTATTACCCATTCCCCAGTTTTGCATAACTAACACAGTTATAATAATATACTTTTAACCTCTGTGATTATCTTGTATCTAAGCCTCTGCAAACTGCCCCTTTATTTCAGTTCTTTTGACAGACTTGCAGTTTAGCCAATCAGTGCCTGCTCCCAGATAACTTCACGTGCATGAGCACAGTGTTATCTATATGAAACATGTGAACTAACACCCTCTAGTGGTGAAAAACTGTTAAAATGCATTCTGAAAAGAGGTGGCCTTCAAGGTCTAAGAAATTAGCATATGAACCTCCTAGGTTAAGCTTTCAACTAAGAATACCAAGAAAACAAAGCAAAATTGGTGATAAAAGTAAATTGGAAAATTGTTTAAAATTACATGCCCTGTCTGAATCATGAAAGTTTATTTTGGCCTAGACTGTCCCTTTAATCCATAGTGTCCATATGTTTTTAATGTGTTTATCCACCACAGTTCTCTCCTATCTAATTCCTTTTCCATCTTTCCCCCTCTCCAATGTAGAGATACCTTCTCAATTCCTATCCAAGATAGATGATTTTTATCATATAAGGGACAGTTGTTGTAATGTATGGGGACTCCATGGTCATCTTTTGCTTTTTCAATTTTATTTAAATGTTTCAGTATTTTTGTTTTTATAAACCTTGAGGTTTGACCTAAGTATTGGATCTTACAGTTACATTGTAATAGATAGATTACATTTTTAGTTTTACAACTGATAACATCTTTGATTTGATATGTTTTTCCTGTTATGATTGAAGTGAATGTTTTATGTGTTCTTTTTGTATTGTTACATGCTTTACAATGTCCACAGGTATAAAATCCTGTGAGATTCGAAATCTGGATGGGCTTAGGTGGATTCATACCTTTAATGAGGGAGGGTGCTAACTGTTGTTTTAAATTTTTGCCTTTCCTGAAAGTTATCATGGGTTTATCAGGAATTATAGTATTCAGAAATTCATCATTCTTTAAAATGTACCAATGTTGGCCTATAATGTGTTTTATTTGTTTATGGCCACATTTAAAGGTGGTAATGAATCTAGGGAAATCTTGAGTTTGAAGATTATCTTTATTTTTATTTATTATTAAGGAATTCCTATCTCTATTGCCATCTCAGTTCTGTCTTGTTCAAGAATTTGGCTTTTGTAACCTTTTTGTTCAAATCTCTTTTTGATGATTTTAGATTGTGTATTGAAGTCCTCCATTCTATCACAATTTCTCCGGATTCATAAAAATTGTCCTTTGGGGATGGCTCTAAGCCAAGTTGGATGGTGTACACTATCTTTCCTAATGTATGTATTCATATCACAACTTTTAAAAAAGGTTTCTGTATGTATATTGTCTTCTATTATAAAAATAGAAAGATCCAAGAATGTAATTTCTGATTTGTTCATTTCAGGTGTTAATTTTATATTCATATTGTTATTGTTTAGATGGGAAATGAAAGTATTTAGAGTGTCCTCACTGTTGTTCCAGATGCAAAGAATGTCATCTATATATCTCCGCCAGGACACCAGGCACATCCCAATTGCATCGCTGACATCTATAAATCTCCGCCAGGACACCAGGCTCATCCCAATTGCGTTGCTGTCATTTATATATCTCCACCAGGACACCAGGCTTGTCCCAATTGTGTCGCTGTCATCTATATATCTCTGCCAGGACACCAGGCTCATCCCAATTGCGTCGCTGTCATCTATATATCTCCACCAGGACACCAGGCTCATCCCAATTGCGTCACTGTCATCTATATATCTCCGCCAGGACACCAGGCTCATCTCAATTGCGTCACTGTCTTCTATATATCTCCGCCAAGACACCAGACTCGTCCCAATTGCATCACTGTCATCTATATATCTCCTTTAGGACACCAGGCTCATCCCAATTGCGTCGCTGTCATCTATATATCTCCGCCAGGACACCAGGCTCATCCCAATTGAGTCGCTGTCATCTATATATCTCTGCCAGGATGCCAGGTTTGTCCCAATTGCGTTGGTAAATTGATTCTTAAAGACATAGAAAACCTTCAGTCGAAACCTAAATATTTTAATTTGACTAAACAGGAATTCGCAATTTATCAAGCCCTAAATAAATGAGAAGACATCATCATAAAGGAGGCAGATAAGGGAGGAAGTATTGTTGTCATGGATCGTAACTATTATACCTCCAGGTAGACCTATTATTAGTGGGATAGATTCCCTAACTTGTAATTTATCAGCCTTCATAGATCACTTATTACAACTTTACACACAAACAGCTAAGTCTTACTTTAGGGACACTAAACACATGTTAAATTTACTCAATAATACTAAATGGGAACCAGGTTACTCCTGGCTCACAATGGACGTGACCTCTCTTTATTCTATTATTGACCACCAAAAAGGCATAGAAGCAGTAAAATGGAAGCTAGGGCAAGATGCAGATTTATCAACTTCACTTTTAGAATTCATTGTTCTGTCTATAGAGTTCATACTAAAACATAATTTTTTTCTGGTTTAATGGTAACCAACATTTACAAATATGCGGTACCGCCATGGGCACCAGGTTCGCCCCAAGTTATGCGAATATATATATGGACCACTTTGAACACACTTATGTATGGTCCAGCGACGCAATTGGGACGAGCCTGGTGTCCTGGCACAGATATATAGATGACATTCTTTGCATCTGGAACAACAGTGAGGACACTCTAAATACTTTCATTTCCCATCTAAACAATAACAATAGGAATATAAAATTAACACCTGAAATGAATAAATCAGAAATTACATTCTTGGATCTTTCTATTTTTATAATAGAAGACAGGATAGAATTGACGCCTTTAGTCATTTATTGTAGTAACTGATGAGGTGCAAACATGTCTAAAAGACTCCATCGCAATTGGCCAGCTTTAAAAGCTTTATTGAGTGCATCAGCAGCTAAAAGAAAAAAGATTTTGGGTTCAGCATCTAATGATCTAGTCAGTACGATATGTGAGATTGCGCTCAATACTCTAAAAGGTAAAATACCCTTATCGACTAGACAAATAGGAGCACTTAAAAAGTGGTGCAAAATTATAAAAACTTTGAGCAACATAAAAATATCTATTGTTAAAAAGAAACGATTAGTGAAACAGTCTGGAGGATTTATTGGGTCGCTGCTTGGCTTTGCTATACCATTGCTAACTGGTCTTTTGACTAACCGCTAATGGATTATAGTGAGAAAATGTATCTTGTTCCTAAAAAAGATATGGACCGTTTACAAAATATAACAAATTCTGTAGCAAATTCTCGGGAGTCAGTGGTGCAAAACTTGGATGCAGAAATGACTTATATTTTGCAGAGTGGTTTATCTGATGGGGAAAAAATAAAGAGGTATAAAATGAGGGGGGAAAATGAGTTTAAAGCTGTTAATGCCGCCTGTTAATCCACCACCAGAAGAAAAGACTTTACAGGCTACAGATACAGAAACTAATACTATAATTCGTGAAGTGGTTAGTAGTGTAAATGACCACTTTAAAAAGAATGCTGAGCTTCTACTCAGTAAAATGGTTCAGGCTAAACACGTTGCTGGGTGGAATGACAAAGGAGAATTTGTATACAAAGAGCGTGTTGTGCTTGGGTCTAATATACTGGATCTGGTGCGTGGTGTTACACAAAATAATAATGTTACAATTAGAAATACACCCCAAGGTTGGAATACATTTCTGAGTGCAATGGCTGAACTGAACATCCCATCAAGTGTTGTTGGTAATACAACAATCAGGGAAAACCTTGATGGTTTAAAGATGTTAAATGAGAATTCAGCAACTAATGTTCAAAACCCTTCACAAGAAAGCGATGAGGGAGCCTTCTTTTTAAGGTCCAGCTCACTAAGCCCCCCCTGGTCTAACAAGTCCTCATGGTTATTTACTACCTAAAAAAAGAACTGGTAGACTTATACAACCGACTACTTGGTTAAACATGTAAATAAATGCTTGAGTTTTAAATGTTTTTTTTTCTTATTATGTTGTATTGTTGTTAAATTATTCTATTATTTAAGCTATTAATCTGTAGTAATACATTACACAATTGGACTCTCGCTTGTTATTGTTTAAATGTTTTTTCTCCATAATAAAACTATTGAAATTTGTATCAGTGTCTGTGTTAAATTATTCTATTATTTAAACTATTAGGCCCCTATTTAACAAAGGTCTTGCGGACCTGATCCAATAGTGCGGATCAGGTCCGCAAGACCTTGCTGAATGCGGAGAGCTGCTGGTGCAACGCCGCCCTCTGCTGACTCGCGGCCAATGGGCCGCCAGCAGGCAGGTGTCAATCAACCTAAAGGTACTCGATTGGGTTGATTTCCAGTGATGTCTGTCCGCCTGCTCAGAGCAGGCGGACAGGTTATGGAACAGCGGTCTTTGTGACCGCTGCTTCATAGCTGCTGTTTCTGGCGAGCCTGCAGGCTCACCAGAAACACGGGGCATCAAGCTCCATTTTGAGCTTGATAGATAGGCCCCTTAATCTGTAGTAATAGATTACACAATTGGACTCTCTTAAATACAGGAGCCTAAAAAAAGCATGTGCACAAAATTACTTACAAAGCGGTAATAAACATGTTCGGACTTGCCCGCAGTACAGAATTCCTTTACTAATGACAAGACAGAACATGACTCTACTGGCTTTGACATGTTCTGACTTGCCCCTAGTAAAGTAATTTTGTACTGCGGGCAAGTCCGAACATGTTTATTACCGCTTCGTCATGCCCATAGCCTTAAACGTAAATAATTTAAAGCATATTCAAAATATTCACTACAAAACCTATTGGATATTACATATACCCCAACAAAGTAAAAAAAATAAATATTCAATCAATAAAAATACATTTTATTTATACCGCAACTATATAATTATCATATCAAAATCATTGCAATCAATAAAAATACATTTTATTTATTACGCAACTATATCATTACCATATCAAAATCATTATCAATGTTAAAAAGGGGCAGATTCTAGGGACGGGAACATGGGCAGAGACTTAGGCAGAAAAGGGGCGTGGATTTACATAAAAAGGGGCGTGGCACCTGTCAAATTAAGTTTGATGAGATGTGTAGCTTCTTACTACTGCAGACACAGGAGCAGACACAAGAGCAAACACAGGAGCAAACAGGAGCAGACACAGCAGCAGACACAGGAGCAGATGCATGAACAAACACAGGAGCAAACACAAAGGAATAAACACAAGAGCAGACAAACAAGCAGACACAGGAGCAGACACAGGAGCAAACACAGGAGCAAACACAGGAGCAGACACAGGAGCAAACACAGGAGCAAACACAGGAGCAGACACAGGATCAGACAAATGAGCAGACACAGGATTAAACACAGGTGCAGACACAGGAGCAGACACAAAAGCAGACACGTGAGAAGACATAAGAGCAGACACAAGAGCAGACACAGGAGCAGACACAGGAGCAGATGCAGGAGCAGACACCAGAGCAGAGACAAGAGCAGACATGTGAGAAGACACAAGTGAAGACACAAGATCAAACACAGAAGCAGACTCAGCAGAAGATGCAAGAGCAGACACAGGAGCAGACACAAGAGAAGACGCAGGAGAAGACACAGGAGCAGACAGAGAATCACACACACAAGAGCAAACACAGTTGCAGACACAGAAGCAGACACAAGAGCAGAAACAAGAGCAGACACAGGAGCAGACAGAAGAGAAGACGCAGGAGAAGACACAGGAGCAGACAGAGAATCACACACACAAGAGCAAACACAGTTGGAGACACAGAAGCAGACACAAGAGCAGACACAGGAGCAGACTCAGCAGATGAAACAAGATCAGACATAGGAGCAGACAAAGAAGCAGACACAAGAGCAGACATGGGAGCACACACAGAAGCAGACACAGGAACAGACACAGGAGCAGATAAAAGAGCAGACACGGGAGCACACACAGGAACAGACACAGGAACAGACACAGGAGCAGACACAAGAGCAGACACAAGAGCAGACATAGGAGCAGACACAAGAGTAGACACCGAAACATACACAGGAGCAGACACAAGAGCAGACACAAGAGAACCCACAGGAGCAGAAACAGGACAGACACAAGAGCAGACACAAAAGCCGCAGAAGCGCCAACACAAGAGTAGACAAATGAGCATACAGAAGATCAGACACAGGAGCAGACACAAGAGCAGACACAGTAGCATATACAAGAGCAGACAGAGGAGCAGACAAACGAGCAGACACAGGCGCAGACACGGGAGTACACACAGAAGCAGACACAGGAACAGACACAGGAGCAGACACCGGAGCAGACAAAAGAGCAGACACGGGAGCAGACACAGGAACAGACACAGGAACAGACACAGGAGCAGACACAAGATAAGACACAAGAGCAGACACAAGAGCAGACACAGAAACATACACAGAAGCAGACACAACAGCAGACACAAGAGCAGCCACAGGAGCAGAAACAGGACAGACACAAGAGCAGACACAAGAGCAGACACAAGAGGAAACAAAGACACAGGAGCAGACACAAGAGCAGACACAAGAGGAAACAAATACACAGGAGAAGACACAAGAGCAGACACAGGAGCAGACAAAGGAGCAGACACAAGAGCAGACACAGGATCAGACAAAGGAGCAGACACAGGAGCAAACACAGGAGCAGACACAAGCTCAAACACAATTGCAGGCACAAGAACAGACACAAGAGCAGACACAAGAGAAGACATAGGAGCAGACACAGGAGCAGACACAGGAACAGACACAAGAGCAGACAAAAAAGGAAACAAAGACACAGGAGCAGACAAAGGAGCAGACACAAGAGCAGACACAGGAGCAGACACAAGAGCAGACACAAGAGCAGACACAGGAGCAGAAACAGGACAGACACAAGAGCAGACACAAGAGCAGACACAAGAGGAAACAAAGACACAGGAGCAGACACAAGAGCAGACACAAGAGGAAACAAATACACAGGAGCAGACAAAGGAGCAGACACAAGAGCAGACACAGGAGCAGACAAAGGAGCAGACACAAGAGCAGACACAGGATCAGACAAAGGAGCAGACACAGGAGCAAACACAGGAGCAGACACAAGATCAAACACAAGAGCAGGCACAAGAACAGACACAAGAGCAGACACAAGAGAAGACACAGGAGCAGACACAGGAGCAGACACAGGAACAGACACAAGAACAGACACAAGAGCAGACAAAAGAGGAAACAAAGACACAGGAGCAGACAAAGGAGCAGACACAAGAGCAGACACAGGAGCAGACACAAGAGCAGACACAAGAGCAGCCACAGGAGCAGAAACAGGACAGACACAAGAGCAGACACAAAAGCCGCAGAAGCGCAGACACAAGAGCAGACAAATGAGCAGACACAAGATCAGACACAGGAGCAGACACTATAGCAGACACAGTAGCATATACAAGAGCAGACAGAGGAGCAGACAAATGAGCAGACACAGGCACAGACAAGGGAGTACACACAGAAGCAGACACAGGAACAGACACAGGAGCAGAAACAGGAGCAGACACAAGATCAGACACAAGAGCAGACACAGGAGCAGACACAAGAGCAGACACAGAAACATACACAGGAGCAGACACAACAGCAGCAGACAAAGGAGCAGCCACAGGAACAGACACAGGAACAGACACAGGAGCAGACACAAGATCAGACACAAGAGCAGACACAAGAGCAGACACAGAAACATACACAGAAGCAGACACAACAGCAGACACAAGAGCAGCCACAGGAGCATAAACAGGACAGACACAAGAGCAGACACAAGAGGAAACAAATACACAGGAGTAGACACAAGAGCAGACACATGAGCAGAAAAAGGAGCAGACACAAGAGCAGACACAGGAGCAGACAAAGGAGCAGACACAAGATCAAACACAAGATCAAACACAAGAGCAGACACAAGAACAGACACAACAGCAGACACAAGAGAAGACACAGGAGCAGACACAGGAGCAGACACAGGAACAGACACAAGAACAGACACAAGAGCAGACACAAGAGGAAACAAAGACACAGGAGCAGACAAAGGAGCAGGCACAAGAGCAGACACAGGAGCAGACAAAGGAGCAGACACAAGAGCAGACACAGAAGCAGACAAAGGAGCAGACACAGGAGCAAACACAGGAGCAGACACAAGATCAAACACAAGAGCAGACACAAGAACAGATACAAGAGAAGACACAGGAACAGACACAAGAACAGACACAAGAGCAGACACAGGAGCAGACACAGGAGCAGACACAGGAGCAGACATAGGAACAGACACAAGAGGAAACAAAGACACACTAGAAATTTTGGGGGCCCTGACTTAACCATTGATCAGCCCCCCCCCCTCCTTTGACATGTGCAATGTTTGACCAAGTTACTAAAACGTATATGCACTTTATTCTTAAGTGTCTATTTAAACTTGGAAATGTTGTAAAGGTAGTAACATACAAACACACAGACACACTCATACACTGAAACACACACACACACTCACACATAAGGATTCACATATAGACACGCAAAGAAACACACTCAGACACAGACACCCAAACAGACACTCACTGAGCTGACAAATAATGAGGTAAACTACAGTTTTGTAAAAAAAAGGAGAATTAGAAAACAAAATATGGAGTTCTGATTATCTTTTTGTAAAGGAAGATGCCAACTAAATGATGACAACAGCATGCAGTGTCTGAAAGGAAGGGGCCTGTACTGCCTAAACAATAATTTAAAGGTTAAATGGTAGATTGGTGACTTCCGGAAAGGTCTCATTAGTCTCATAGTCTGTAGAAGATGTGAATAATCAGTAGTAAGGTCAAAATATCCTAAAAAGGAACAGACAATGGACACACACACACACAAACTCAGACTTGCACATACACCCAAGGAAACCCCGACAGAGACAGCCTCAGAAAACACACAAAGACATACACACACACACACACACAGAGACACCCACAGAAAACACACAAAGACATACACACACAGAGAGACAACCACATAAAACACGGAAAGACGTACATACTCACCCCCTCACTGAGACATCCACAAAAAACACACACCCTCACAGAGACACCCACAGAAAACACACACCCTCACAGAGACATCCACAGAAAACACAGACATACATACATACACACACACACCCTCACAGAGGCATCCAGAGAAAATACACAAAGACAAATATATACACACACCCTCACAGAGACACCCATAGAAAAAGCTCAAAGACATATGCACACACCCTCACAGACATCCAAAGAAAATGCACAAAGACACAGAGAGACCCACAGAAAAAAATACACTCATAGAGACACAAACCAAAGCACAAAGACATAAACACAGACAACCACAGAAACACTCACAGGAGGAAACATGTATTCACCTTGCATCCCCTAAATCAACAGTGTGTGACATGCATGATAAAAAATTGCAGAAATGAAGAGATCACTTTTTAAAGAATCATAAATGTAAATGTGCAAACAAAAATAATTCTGTGAATTCAAAATTGAACATTAATGATCTGGGTAGATGGCTAGATGAAGAAAAGTACTTTTAAAAAGTTGACATATTTTTTTTTTTCTCCATTTTCCCCAACCAAGAGCACCACTTCAAATATAGTGTACAAATGTTCCCATTTGCTGTACTCTATATGGTCTTGGTGGAACTATAAGCTGTGGTACTCAGCCTCATACCATTAGATCTGGTTAAATGCAGGATTTAGGCTTGTTGGTATGTATTTAAAAATTAAGTCAGCTGTAGTGTAAACTGAACAGTTTTAAGTTAACCTGTCTCATTTCAAACACTGAGCAATCTTAGTCTGAGAGTATAACATGTTATGCAGATGTTAAAATCATAGATAAAATGCCTCCTTACGTCTGGAAAGTCCTTGCATAAATGGGCAGTAAACTGGAATGTAATATGTATATATATATATATATATATATACTGTATATATAAAAATGCATATCTGTCAAAAGGGCACCTACCATTTGTGTATTGAGGAGGAAACATTTCTGCATGGTTTTAAATATAGAATTTCTACAGCATTGTCAACTATACATACAACTACTACCACACTGATGTTACAATCTGAAATTGCACAAAGAAATAAAAAACATTTACTAAGTAAGTCCTACCTCCTCTGCAAATGAAAGTGATCTGCCGTCTGACTCAGGCACACACTGTACAAACAAAGTGCCAAGTCTGTCTCACACTGTGCATAGTGATTTAGTGCACACTCAGAAATCCTCTCAAATGCTAATACTTTACTCATTGTAATAACAATCCCCATGCTCAATTAGCACTCTGCTGTAGTACCCACTGGTGTCTGCCAATTTTTTTTTTTGTTCTTGCCTCATGAGGCCCCCCTAGCCCATTGGGCCCCTGACAGGAGTCACCCCTATCACCCCCTGATGGCGGCCCTGATTGTGTGTATGTATTTATATATGCGCGTGCTCATGTGTGTATTGTGTGTATGTATTTATATATCTGCGTGTTCATGTGTGTATTGTGTGTATGTATCTATATATGTGCATGCTCATGTGTGTATTGTGTGTATGTATTTATATATGTGCGTGCTCATGTGTGTATTGTGTTTATGTATTTATATATGTGCGTGCTCATGTGTGTATTGTGTTTATGTATTTATATATGTGCGTGCTCATGTGTGTATTGTGTGTATTGTGTGTATGTATTTATATATGTGCGTGCTCATGTGTGTATTGTATGTATTTATATATGTGTGTGTGTATTGTGTGTGTATATTTATATATGTAAGTTCCCAGGTGTGTGTGTATGTATTTATATATGTGTGTGTGTATACATTTATATATGTAAGTTCCCAGGTGTGTGTGTATGTATTTATATATGTGAGTGCTCATGTGTGAATTTTGTGTACATATTTAAATATGTAAGTTCCCAGGTGTGTGTGTGTGTGTATTTATATATGTGCGTGCCCATGTGTGTATGTATTTATATATATGCATGCTCATGTGTGTATTGTGTGTATGTATTTATATATGTGCGTGCTCATGGGTATATTGTGTGTATGTATTTATATATGCGTGTGCTCATGTGTGTATTGTTGTATGTATTTATATATGTGCGTGCTCATGTGTGTATTTTGTGTATGTATTTATATATGTGCGTGCTCGTGTGTATTGTATGTATGTATTTATATATGTGCATGCTCATGTGTGTATTGTGTGTATGTATTTATATATGTGCATGCTCATGTGTGTATTGTGTGTATATATTTATATATGTGTGTGCTCATGTGTGTATTGTGTGTATATATTTAAATATGTAAGTTCCCAGGTGTGTGCATGTATTTATATATGTGAGTGCTCATGTGTGTATTGTGTGTATGTATTTATATATGTGTGTGCTCATGTGTGTATTGTGTGTATGTATTTATATATGTGCGTGCTCATGTGTGTATTGTGTGTATGTATTTATATATGTGCGTGCTCATGTGTGTATGTATTCATATATGTGCGTGCTCATGTGTGAATTGTGTGTATGTATTTATATATGTGTGTGCTCATGTGTGTATTGTGTTTATGTATTTATATATGTGCATGCTCATGTGTGTATTGTGTGTATGTATTTATAAATGTGTGTATTGTTTGTATTGTGTGTGTGTATTTATATATGCGTGTGCTCATGTGTGTATTGTGTGTATGTATTTATATATGTGTGTGTGTATTGTGTGTATATATTTAAAAATGTAAGTTCCCAGGTGTGTGTGTATGTATTTATATATGTGAGTGCTCATGTGTGTATTGTGTGTACATATTTAAATATGTAAGTTCCCAGGTGTGTGTGTGTGTGTATTTATATATGTGCGTGCTCATGTGTGTATGTATTTATATATATGCATGCTCATGTGTGTATTGTGTGTATGTATTTATATATGTGCGTGCTCATGGGTATATTGTGTGTATGTATTTATATATGCGCGTGCTCATGTGTGTATTGTTGTATGTATTTATATATGTGCGTGCTCATGTGTGTATTGTGTGTATGTATTTATATATGTGCGTGCTCATGTGTGTATTGTGTGTATGTATTTATATATGTGCGTGCTCATGTGTGTATTGTGTGTATGTATTTATATATGTGCATGCTCATGTGTGTATTGTGTGTATGTATTTATATATGTGAGTGCTCATGTGTGTAGTGTGTGTATATATTTAAATATATAAGTTCCCAGGTGTGTGTGTATGTATTTATATATGTGAGTGCTCATGTGTGTATTGTGTGTATGTATTTATATATGTGCGTGCTCATGTGTGTATTGTGTGTATGTATTTATATATGTGCGTGCTCATGTGTGTATTGTGTTTATGTATTTATATATTTGCGTGCTCATGTGTGTATTGTGTGTATGTATTTATAAATGTGTGTATTGTTCGAATTGTGTGTGTGTATTTATATATGCGCGTGCTCATGTGTGTATTGTGTGTATGTATTTATAGATGTGTGTGTGTATTGTGTGTATATATTTAAATATGTAAGTTCCCAGGTGTGTGTATGTATTTATATATGTGAGTGCTCATGTGTGTATTGTGTGTGTGTATTTATATATGCGCGTGCTCATGTGTGTATTGTGTGTATGTATTTATATATGTGCGTGCTCATGTGTGTATTGTGTGTGTATTTATATATGTGCGTGCTCATGTGTGTATTGTGTGTATGTATTTATAGATGTGTGTGTGTATTGTGTGTATATATTTAAATATGTAAGTTCCCAGGTGTGTGTGTATGTATTTATATATGTGTGTGCTCGTGTGTATTGTGTGCATATATTTATATATGTGTGTGCTCATGTGTGTATTGTGTGTATGTATTTATATATGTGCGTGCTCATGTGTGTATGTATTTATATATATGCATGCTCATGTGTGTATTGTGTGTATATATTTATATATGTGTGTGCTCATGTGTGTATTGTGTGTATGTATTTATAAATGTGCATGCTCATGTGTGTATGCATTTATATATGTGCATGCTCATGTGTGTATTGTGTGTATGTATTTCTATATGTGCATGCTCATGTGTGTATTGTGTGTATGTATTTATATATGTGCGTGCTCATGTGTGTATTGTGTGTATGTATTTATATATGTGCGTGCTCATGTGTGTATTGTGTGTATGTATTTATATATGTGTGTGCTCATGTGTGTATTGTGTGTATGTATTTATATACGTGCGTGCTCATGTGTGTTTTGTGTGTATGTATTTATATATGTGCGTGCTCATGTGTGTATTGTGTTTATGTATTTATATATGTGCGTGCTCATGTGTGTATTGTGTTTATGTATTTATATATGTGCGTGCTCATGTGTGTATTGTGTTTATGTATTTATATATGTGCGTGCTCATGTGTGTATTGTGTGTATGTATTTATATATGTGTGTATTGTGTGTATGTATTTATATATGTGCGTGCTCATGTGTGTATTGTGTGCATGTATTTATATATGTGTATTGTGTGTATATATTTATATATGTAAGTTCCCAGATGTGTGTGTATGTATTTATATATGTGCGTGCTCATGTGTGTATTGTGTGTACATATTTAAATATGTAAGTTCACAGGTGTGTGTGTATGTATATATATATATGTGTGTGCTCATGTGTGTATGTATTTATATATGTGCGTGCTCATGTGTGTATTGTGTGTATGTATTTATATATATGCATGCTCATGTGTGTATTGTGTGTATGTATT
The DNA here is from genome assembly GCF_027579735.1 of Bombina bombina. Taxonomy (NCBI): domain Eukaryota; kingdom Metazoa; phylum Chordata; class Amphibia; order Anura; family Bombinatoridae; genus Bombina; species Bombina bombina. Next base: position 5,681,146 of record NC_069503.1, read on the forward strand.
TATATATATGCATGCTCATGTGTGTATTGTGTGTATGTATTTATATATGTGCGTGCTCATGTGTGTATTGTGTGTATGTATTTATATATGTGCGTGCTCATGTGTGTATTGTGTGTATGTATTTATATATGTGCGTGCTCATGTGTGTATTGTGTGTTTGTATTTATATATGTGTGTGCTCATGTGTGTATTGTGTGTATGTATTTATATATGTGCGTGCTCATGTGTGTATTGTGTGTAATGTGTGTATGTATTTATATATGTGAGTGCTCATGTGTGTATTGTGTGTATGTATTTATATATGTGCGTGCTCATGTGTGTATTGTGTGTATGTATTTATATATGTGCGTGCTCATGTGTGTATTGTGTGTATGTATTTATATATGTGCGTGCTCATGTGTGTATTGTGCGTATGTATTTATATATGTGCGTGCTCATGTGTGTATTGTGTGTATGTATTTATATATGTGCGTGCTCATGTGTGTATTGTGTGTGTATTTATATATGTGCATGCTCATGTGTGTATTTTGTGTATGTATTTATAGATGTGCGTGCTCATGTTTGTATTGTGTGTATGTATTTATAGATGTGTGTGCTCATGTGTGTATTGTGTGTATGTATTTATAGATGTGCGTGCTCATGTGTGTATTGTGTGTATGTATTTATATATGTGCGTGCTCATGTGTGTATTGTGTGTATGTATTTATATATGTGCGTGCTCATGTGTGTATTGTGCGTATGTATTTATATATGTGCGTGCTCATGTGTGTATTGTGTGTATGTATTTATATATGTGCGTGCTCATGTGTGTATTGTGTGTAAGTATTTATAGATGTGTGTGCTCATGTGTGTATTGTGTGTATGTATTTATATATGTGCGTGCTCATGTGTGTATTGTGTGTATGTATTTATAGATGTGTGTGCTCATGTGTGTATGTATTTATATATGTGCGTGCTCATGTGTGTATTGTGTGTATGTATTTATAGATGTGCGTGCTCATGTGTGTATTGTGTGTATTGTGTGTATGTATTTATATATGTGCATGCTCATGTGTGTATTGTGTGTATGTATTTATAGATGTGCGTGCTCATGTGTGTATTGTGTGTATGTATTTATATATGTGCGTGCTCATGTGTGTATTGTGTGTATGTATTTATATATGTGCGTGCTCATGTGTGTATTGTGTGTATGTATTTATATATGTGCGTGCGCATGTGTGTATGTATTTATAGATGTGCGTGCTCATGTGTGTATTGTGTGTATTGTGTGTATGTATTTATATATGTGCATGCTCATGTGTGTATTGTGTGTATGTATTTATAGATGTGCGTGCTCATGTGTGTATTGTGTGTATGTATTTATAGATGTGCGTGCTCATGTGTGTATTGTGTGTATGTATTTATATATGTGCGTGCTCATGTGTGTATTGTGTGTATGTATTTATATATGTGCGTGCGCATGTGTGTATGTATTTATATATGTGTGTGCTCATGTGTGTATTGTGTGTGTAAGAAACAGACATGCAGTGTGCTTCCTCGCTCCCTCTCAGGCAGTGAAGGGGTTACAATTAACAATCACAAGTTAGGATGTGATTAATTCTCAGCTGCTGGGTGAGGAAGTTGTAATTCCACAATTAAATGTCTGACTCTCGGGTGGGGGGTGGGGGGTGTCAGATTCAGGGCAAAGGGACATTTGAGTTTTTGGAAATGATTCCCCTGTAGACCTTAGTCAGCAAATACCGGCGAGCAACAAACTTGTGCCTGGGAGACCACAACTATACTGTAACAAGGGCCAGCCCTAGGTGTTCAGGCACCCTGTGCGGGCTACTCCCGTGGCGCCCCCCCCACGTTCACCTAAATATCAACAAAAAGTATACTGCATAGTACAATCTCCTTAAGGAGAGTAGAAAATAATTCTATAACATTTTCTTTATATTGCTAAATATGGGTTATCCCAAAAGGTGTAATAAAACAAATGTCAAAAAATAGGTTACCTGAGGAAGTGTTATTCATTTATAAACATGAAAGTTAACATTGTGAGTGCTTATCCAAAACCATTTTACTTTGATTAGAATAAAGAGTATTCACAATCTATTCTGATTCATCGCTTTTGTTAAACACATACGACTAGATTATGAGTCTTGCGTTATACGTAAAAAAGCAGTGTTAAGCCTCATAACGCTGCTTTTTCACTACCGCTGCTATTACGAGTCTTGTAGGTACAGCTGTCCCGCACACTTTTTTTGCCTTACCACAAATCAACTTACGCAATTTGCGTATAGTCTTTTCTCAATGGGACTTCCATAGCGCCGGTATTACAAGCTTTTTTTTTTTTAGGCCAAATAGTGAGCGGTAAAGCCTATCCCGTAAGATTCGTAACGCATTCAAAAGTCAGTAGTTATTAGTTTTACACTACAAAGCCGTAGCATAAAACTCATAACTAAAGTGCTAAAAAGTACACTAGCACCCATAAACTACCTATTAACCCCTAAACCGAGGCCCTCCCACATCGCAAACACTAAAATAAAATTATTAACCCCTAATCTGCCGCTCCCGACATCGTCGCCACTAGAATAAACATATTAACCCTTAAACCGCCGCACTCCCCCATCGCAAACACTAGTTAAATGGTATTAATCCCTAATCTGCCGCCCCTAACATCGCCGCCACCTACCTACATTTATTAACCCCTAATCTGCCGTCCCCAACGTTGTTGCCACTATACTAAATTTATTAACCCCTAAACCTAAGTCTAACCCTAACACACCCTAACTTAAATATAATTAAAATAAATCTAAATAAAACCTACTATTAATAACTAAATAATTCCTATTTAAAACTAAATACTTACCTATAAAATAAATCCTAAGCTAGCTACAATATAACTAATAGTTACATTGTAGCTATCTTAGGGTTTATTTTTATTTTACAGGCAAGTTTGTATTTATTTTAACTAGGTAGAATAGTTACTAAATAGTTATTAACTATTTACTAACTACCTAGCTAAACTAAACACAAATTTACCTGTAAAATAAAACCTAACCCAAGTTACACTAACACCTAACACTACACTACAATTAAATAAATTACCTAAATTAAATACAATTAAATAAATTAAATACAATTATCTAAATTACAAAAAAAACACTAAATTACACAAAATAAAAAACAAATTACAAGATATTTAAACTAATTACACCTAATCTACAGGGAGTGCAGAATTATTAGGCAAGTTGTATTTTTGAGGATTAATTTTATTATTGAACAACAACCATGTTCTCAATTAACCCAAAAAACTCATTAATATCAAAGCTGAATATTTTTGGAAGTAGTTTTTAGTTTGTTTTTAGTTTTAGCTATTTTAGGGGGATATCTGTGTGTGCAGGTGACTATTACTGTGCATAATTATTAGGCAACTTAACAAAAAACAAATATATACCCATTTCAATTATTTATTTTTACCTGTGAAACCAATATAACATCTCAACATTCACAAATATACATTTCTGACATTCAAAAACAGAACAAAAACAAATCAGTGACCAATATAGCCACCTTTCTTTGCAAGGACACTCAAAAGCCTGCCATCCATGGATTCTGTCAGTGTTTTGATCTGTTCACCATCAACATTGCGTGCAGCAGCAACCACAGCCTCCCAGACACTGTTCAGAGAGGTGTACTGTTTTCCCTCCTTGTAAATCTCACATTTGATGATGGACCACAGGTTCTCAATGGGGTTAAGATCAGGTGAACAAGGAGGCCATGTCATTAGATTTTCTTCTTTTATACCCTTTCTTGCCAGCCACGCTGTGGAGTACTTGGACGCGTGTGATGGAGCATTGTCCTGCATGAAAATCATGTTTTTCTTGAAGGATGCAGACTTCTTCCTGTACCACTGCTTGAAGAAGGTGTCTTCCAGAAACTGGCAGTAGGACTGGGAGTTGAGCTTGACTCCATCCTCAACCCGAAAAGGCCCCACAAGCTCATCTTTGATGATACCAGCCTAAACCAGTACTCCACCTCCACCTTGCTGGCGTCTGAGTCGGACTGGAGCTCTCTGCCCTTTACCAATCCAGCCACGGGCCCATCCATCTGGCCCATCAAGACTCACTCTCATTTCATCAGTCCATAAAACCTTAGAAAAATCAGTCTTGAGATATTTCTTGGCCCAGTCTTGACGTTTCAGCTTGTGTGTCTTGTTCAGTGGTGGTCGTCTTTCAGCCTTTCTTACCTTGGCCATGTCTCTGAGTATTGCACACCTTGTGCTTTTGGGCACTCCAGTGATGTTGCAGCTCTGAAATATGGCCAAACTGGTGGCAAGTGGCATCTTGGCAGCTGCACGCTTGACTTTTCTCAGTTCATGGGCAGTTATTTTGCGCCTTGGTTTTTCCACACGCTTCTTGCGACCCTGTTGACTATTTTGAATGAAACGCTTGATTGTTCGATGATCACACTTAAGAAGCTTTGCAATTTTAAGAGTGCTGCATCCCTCTGCAAGATATCTCACTATTTTTGACTTTTCTGAGCCTGTCAAGTACTTCTTTTGACCCATTTTGCCAAAGGAAAGGAAGTTGCCTAATAATTATGCACACCTGATATAGGGTGTTGATGTCATTAGACCACACCCCTTCTCATTACAGAGATGCACATCACCTAATATGCTTAATTGGTAGTAGGCTTTCGAGCCTATACAGCTTGGAGTAAGACAACATGCATAAAGAGGATGATGTGGTCAAAATACTCATTTGCCTAATAATTCTGCACTCCCTGTAATAGCCCTATCAAAATATGAAGCCCCCCCCAAAATATAAAAACCCCTAGCCTAAACTGAACTACCAATAGCCCTTAAAATGGCCTTTTGCGGGGCATTGCCCCAAAGAAATCAGCTCTTTTACCTGAAAAGAAAATACAAACAACCCCCCAACAGTAAAACCCACCACCCACACAACCAACCCCCAAATAAAACCCTAACTAAAAAAACCTAAGCTCCCCATTGCCCTAAAAATGGCATTTGGATGGGCATTGCCGTTAAAAGGGCATTTAGCTCTATTGCAGCCCAAAGCCCTAACCTAAAAATAAAACCCACCCAATAAACCCTTAAAAAACCTAACACTAACCCCTGAAGATCCACTTACAGTTTTGAAGATCCGACATCCATCCTCAACGAAGCCGGGAGAAGTCCTCATCGAAGCCGGGAGAAGTCTTCATCCAAGCCGGGAGAAGTGGTCCTCCAGACGGGCAGAAGTCTTCATCTAGACGGCATCTTCTATCTTCATCCATCCAGCGCGGAGCGGCTCCATCTTCAAGAAATCTGACGTGGAGCATCCTCTTCCAACGAAGTCTTCTTCCCGAATGAATGTTTCTTTAACTGACATCATCCAAGATGGCGTCCCTTAGATTCCGATTGGCTGATAGAATTCTATCAGCCAATCGGAATTAAGGTTGAAAAAATCCTATTGGCTGATGCAATCAGCCAATAGGATTGAACTTCAATCCTATTGGCTGATCCAATCAGCCAATAGGATTGAGCTCCCATTCTATTGGCTGTTCTAATCAAGATGGAGCCGCTCCGTGCCGGATTGATGAAGATAGAAGATGCCGTCTGGATGAAGACTTCTGCTCGTCTAGAGGAGTTTTATTTTTAGGTTAGGGCTTTGGGCTGCAATAGAGCTAAATGCCCTTTTAAGGGCAATGCCCATCCAAATGCCCTTTTCAGGGCAATGGGGAGCTTAGGTTTTTTTTGTTAGGGTTTTATTTGGGGGGTTGGTTGTGTAGGTGGTGGGTTTTACTGTTGGGGGGGTTGTTTGTATTTTTTTCAGGTAAAAGAGCTGATTTCTTTGGGGCAATGCCCCGCAAAAGGCCCTTTAAAGGGCTATGGGTAGTTTAATTTAGGCTAGGGAGTTTTTTATTTTGGGGGGCTTTTTTTATTTTGATAGGGCTATTAGATTAGGTGTAATTAGTTTAAATATCTTGTAATTTGTTTTTTATTTTCTGTAATTTAGTGGTTTTTTTTTTTGTAATTTAGCTATTTGTATTTAATTTATTTAATTGTATTTAATTTATTTAATTGTATTTAATTTATTTAATTGTATTTATTTAATTGTATTTAATTTAGGTAATTTATTTAATTGTAGTGTAGTGTTAGGTGCTAGTGTAACTTAGGTTAGGTTTTATTTTATAGGCAAATTTGTATTTATTTTAGCTAGGTAGTTAGTAAATAGTTAATAGCTATTTAATTAATAATTCTACCTAGTTAAAATAAATACAAACTTGCCTGTAAAATAAAAATAAACCCTAAGCTATTTAGTTTTAAATAGGAATTATTTAGTTATTAATTGTAGGTTTTATTTAGATTTATTTTAATTATATTTAAGTTACGGGGTGTTAGGGTTAGGGCTAGACTTAGATTTAGGGGTTAATAAATTTAGTATAGTGGCGGCGACGTTGGGGGCGGCAGATTAAGGGTTAATAAATGTAGGTGGGTGGCAGATTATGGGTTAATATTATTTAACTAGTGTTTACGATGCGGGAGTGTGGCGGTTTAGGGGTTAATATGTTTATTATAGTGGTGGTGATGTCCGGAGCGGCAGATTAGGGATTAATAAATATAATGCAGGTGGCGGCGATGTCGGGGGTGGCAGATTAGGGGTTAATAAGTGTAAGATTAGGGGTGTTAGGTGTAAACATAAATTTTATTTCCCCATAGGAATCAATGGGGCTGCGCTACTGAGCTTTACATTGCTTTATTGCAGGTGTTAGGCTTTTTCTCAGCCGGCTCTCCCCATTGATGTCTATGGGGAAATCGTGCACGAGCACGTACAACCAGCTCACCGCTGACTTAAGCAGCGCTGGTATTGGAGTGTGCGGTATGGAGCTCAATTTTGCTCTACGCTCATTTCTTGCCTAATAACGCCAGGTTTAGGAAAACCTGTAATACCAGTGCTGTAGGTAAGTGAGCGGTGACAATAACGTGCAAGTTAGCACCGCACCCCTCATAATGCAAAACTCGTAATCTGGCCGATAATTTGGTCATTCGCTGCTATCTTAACCACAAATCTATCTATATTCATAAACTACTCTACAATCTGAGTATTATATTCACTCTATAAAAGGAGACCTGCAACTCAAACCACTAAACATCTATCTTCCAGCTATGTCTCTCCCATTCATTAACATGTTTTATCAATACCCGTCACGTTATTGGGAATGTAAATATATTCTTATACAAATAACAACTATTGTTTCACTGTGGCCTATGAGTCCGTCAGAATAGATCGGTACAGTTAGTGACTACTAAATGTGAGGACTGATTAGCATATGTTATGTTGTGCCAACGTGTTCATGAGTATATTCGCTAGTACATATGTCTACAATACTAATAACATTACAAAATACCGACTTGGGCTTGCTCGGCATAACACGCACTTTCTGTTTCCTTCTCCTCGCCCAGTTACTCACGATATAAACTGCAACCAACTGAGTACAAAATTCAATGGATATTGAGCTTTACCAAGAAGAGGGGAGCAGAGGTTGGGAGAAAACAGTGAAAGTGAGGGCATCACCGTGAAATTAAGCAGAGGGTATAAATGTTGGGATAATATGGTGGAATCCAAATTTTGAATCAGCCCTGAGCGCCGCGGTGGCAGTGCTAGTGTTGACCACCTTTTCCTGAAAAAATACCGGCCATGGGTGAGGTGCGGAGCCAGACAAGGACGGTGCTACTAATAACATAAAATCAGTGGGAAGAGATAACACATTTTAGATCAAATTATACTGGAGTTACAAAAATCACATAAATCACTCCACTGCTGACAAACTACTCTAAATATGACATCACTAGCTATCAGAACAACATTTTTATTTAGGAACCAACACTGTATGAATCAAAGATCTAAAAATTTTGGAGCTGAGATTTTTTTTAATATTTTAAATAAATAACAGATAAAGGTCCCTTTAGAAGAACCAGGAGATCAAAAGGGAAAAAGAAGAAAAAAGAATGCCTAAATAAGATTGGAACTTTAGAACTCAATGTTGCCAATCTTTCTGGGTATACCTTAAGTGGGAGCCAAATTGATGTACTAAGTGGGGGTTTAGGGTTTGCTCTATCTAGAAATTTTTCTCCTTTTTCAACACTATTGGATATCAACAATTTTGTCAGAAAATTGACCCTTAAAAGATTTTTTAGCTTAAACCAAGAATCTCTATCTGATGATAACTGTAATGTTCAAAATTATGACCAGGGACATGAGTACATTTCATTTAATGATGCTTGCATGATAAACACATTAGTTGGGCTTAGTGAGGGGAGTGATACACTGCCTGAAGTCACTAAACCAAAAAAGCCCAAAAGGGCAAAATCAGATTTTTATCCAATCCAGTTTAGAGGGCAGTCCCTAAACTTATTCCAAAAGAGTGTTGAAAGACAGATAATGCTGTTAGCAGACAGGATAAGTGAAAGTAAAAAAAATGTCTCTAATCTAACTGCTTCAGAAAAATTGGCGTTAAAGCATCTACAGAACAATGATGATATTGTTATAAGAAACTCCGACAAGGGAGGCAATATCGTTGTATTAGATAAAGCTCATTATTTTGCAGAGGCACTACGCCAATTACAGGATTCTAATGTGTACAATTGCTTATCGAGTAATCCCACCCATACCTTTAAGAGGGAGCTTATGAGTATTTTAGATGACGGGGTTGAAATAGATGTATTAAGTCAGGAGGATATACAGCATCTGATTCCTGAATACCCAATTGTGCCCCTGTTTCATCACCTGCCTAAGATCCATAAGGACCTGGTGAATCCCCCGGGTAGACCCACTGTTTCAGGCATTGGCTCCCTTTTGGAGCATATGTCCGAATGGATGGATGAGATACTCCAACCATTAGTTAAAGTTCTTTTTTCATACCTAAGGGATTCCCATCACTTATTGGAATGCTTGGATAAAGTAGCTTGGCAGGATGGGCACAGTCGGTGTTGTATCTCTCTACACGGTTATCCCACACCTCACGGCTATATCAGCTGTTAAGTTCTTTTTGAATAAATTCACAAATTATAATACTGATACAGTCACATACATCCGTTCTGTTCTGGAGTTCCTCCGTACGCATATTTTTTTCTTATTTGATGATACCTTTTACTTGCAGTGCTGTGGCACTGCAATGGGGGCAAAATATGCCCCATCATTTGCTAACCTGTATGTGGGTTTCTGGGAGCTTAAATATATTTTTGATCACAACAACCCTTTTGTGGATAGAATCCTGTTTTATAGAAGGTTCATTGACGATTTGATTCTAATCTTCAGTGAACCTCTAGATGATGAGGGTTTTAACAGGTTTCTGAATTATGTTAACCAGAATGACATGCAGCTTAGATTTGTGGGAACTTGTAATGCCTCTGAAATTAACTTTCTGGATGTGGTGCTGAGAGGTGATGGGGAAAGAAATGTAGTAGTTTCACGAACGTTTCATAAACCTAGTGCTGGAAATACAATACTGCATGCCAGTTCATGCCATCCACATCACCTAATCCGTACCATTCCCAGGGGGCAGTTTATTAGGCTGAGGAGGAACACCAGGGATGCAATCAGTGGAGTTATGTGAAAGGCTAGAAGCAAGGGGATATGACCACCAAAAATGAAATGCAGCAAGGATGAAAATCAGCCATTCTCAAGTGTCAACACAGACAAAAATTATTAAAGAAAAAGGTGTAAAACAGGGGATGTGTTATTCATCACTGAGTACACCAATCAATTTCCTGAAATTGTCAGGATCTTAAAAAATGATTTGTCTGTTTTGGTGAAAGATGATGTTTTGAAGGATACCATAAGTCTGGGCAAATTTGTCTCAAATAAACCAGTTACCTTAGCCACTAAATTAGCACCTAGCCTAGTACAGAAATCAAGGAAAGGTAGTACTTGGCTGACAACAAAGGGCGATTTCAAATGTGTCAGTAGGGGCTGTTTGACGTGTGATATGGTGGACACTGCTAAGGATTTTAGATCTTCAGTAGATAACTCTCTTCATAGCATTACATTTTATGCAAATTGTAAAACAACATTTGTGGTGTATCTGTTGGAGTGTCTAATTTGCCACTGTCAATATTTTGGGAAAACGACAAGACAAATGGGCATTAGGGCTCGTGAACATTTTAAAGATGTTAAGAATTATGACAAAGATTCTACAGTGGTTCAACACTTCAACAGTATACACTTTACAAGTGTGGGTACATTTTAAAAGCTATTGATATGGCAAAAATGCTCGTTAGAGGAGGAAACAAATTTAAGATCTTGGATAAAAAAGAGCTCTACTGGATCTTTAAATTAAAAGCAAGAATCCCCAATGGTATGAATAAGGAATGGGATATTAGTTACTTTGTGTAATCCAGAATAATTAGGTGTGTGGGGTCATGTTGTACATTTTTGGTAACATATTTTGGGGTATGTGTTGTTCACACTAACTTCTGTATTGCAACCCTATGAAGGGAAAAATCAATGTCATATGCCAGTGCATTATTAGCTTTACAATAGGGTTTGTTGCTATGATAATGTGTGCACAGATCTCTGCTATTCACACCGATATTTATTTATAGATTACCTTACTTTGGAACTGCATCCCAGTAACTAAAAATGAAGCAATTACATCTTAAACTAAGCTATTTTCTTACTGTGTGAACTGGATAATTATTACTGTTTTACTTGTGCATTATGTGTACAAAATGGATATATATGTTCTTCTTTCATTTATTACATGTTTTTTGTTTTCAAATGATTTGTGGGCAAATGTAAGGGCAGTCTTGCCCTATATAAAGATGTCTGGGATGTGCATTAATTAAGTCTATGATTAAGCACCACTAGAGGGTGTGAAACGCGTCAGTCTGCCTAGGTAATATGTAACTTTTTGTCCTAATAAATGTGGATTTTTTGAGTGACCCATTGTGCAACCTTACTGTTTGCTTACTATATTTGGGGTGTAATGGAAGCAGGTACTATATATGGGGTGTAATGCCAGCAAGTACTATATATGTGATGTAATGCCAGCGGGTACTATATATGGTATGTAATGCCAGTGGGTACTATATTTGGGGTGTAATGGAAGAAGGTACTATATTTGGGGTGTAATGCCAGCAGGAACTATATATGGGGTGTAATGCCAGCGGGTTCTATATTTGGGGTTTGATTGAAGCAGGTAATATATATATATGGGTGTAATGCCAGTGGGTACTATATATAGGGTGTAATGCCAGCAGGTAGTATATATGGGGTATAATGCCAGCAGGTACTATATATGGGGTGTAATGCCAGCAGGTAATATATATGGGGTATAATGCCAGTGGGTACTATATTTGGGGTGTAATGCCAGCAGCTACTATATATGGGGTATAATGGCAGCAGGTACTATATATGGGGGGTAATGCCAGCAGGTACTATATATGGGGTGTAATGGCAGCAGGTACTATATTTGGGGTGTAATGCCTGCAGGTACTATGTATGGGGTATAATGCCAACAGGTACTATATATTAATGCCAGCAGGTACTATATATGGAGCGTAATGCCAGTGGGTACTATATTTGGGGTGTAATGCCAGCAGATACTATATATGGGGTGTAATGCCAACAGGTAGTATATATGGGGTGTAATGCCAGCGGGTACTATATATGGGGTGTAATGCCAGCGGGTACTATATTTGGGGTGTAATGCCAGTGGGTACTATATTTGGGGTGTAATGCCTGCAGGTACTATGTATGGGGTGTAATGCCAACAGGTAATATATATTAATGCCAGCAGGTACTATATATGGGGTGTAATGCCAGCGGGTACTATATATGGGGTGTAATGCCGGCGGGTACAATATTTGGGGTGTAATGCCAGCGGGTACTATATATGGGGCGTAATGCCAACAGGTACTATATATGGGGTGTAATGCCAGCAGGTTCTATATATGGGGCATAATGACAACAGGTACTATATATGGGGTGTAATGCCAGCAGATACTATATATGGGGTGTAATGCCAGTGGGTACTATATATGGGGTGTAATGCCAGCAGGTACTATATTTGGGGTGCAATGCCAGCAGGTACTATATATGGGGTGTAATGCCAGCAGATACTATATATGGGGTGTAATGCCAGCAGGTACTATATATGGGGTGTCATGCCAGCATGTACTATATATGGGGCATAATGCCAACAGGTTCTATATATGGGGTGTAATGCCAGTAGGTACTATATATGGGGTGAAATGCCAGGGGTACTACATATGGGGTGTAATGCCAGTGGATACTATATTTGGGGTGTAATGCCAGCAGGTACTATATTTGGGGTGTAATGCCAGCAGGTACTATATATGGGGCGTAATACCAACAGGTACTATATATGGGGTGTAATGCCAGCAGATACTATATATGGGGCGTAATGCCAACAGGTACTATATATGGGGTGTAATGCCAGCAGGTACTATATATGGGGTGTAATGCCAGCGGGTACTATATATGGGGCGTAATGCCAACAGGTACTATATATGGGGTGTAATGCCAACAGGTACTATATATGGGGTGTAATACCAGCAGGTACTATATATGGGGTGTAATGCCAGCAGGTACTATATATGGGGCATAATGCCAGCAGGTACTATGTATGGGGCATAATGCCAACAGGTACTATAAATGGGGTGTAATGTCAGCAGGTTCTATATATGGGGTGTAATGCCAGCGGGTACTATATATGGGGTCTAAACACATGATCTGATCTGAGGTCCCTGATGAATATGGCACTGTACACAGCATCTGATTTGAGATCCCTGATGGATAGGGAACTGTATACAGCATCTGATCTGAGGTCCCTGATGGATATGGAACCAAACACATGATCTGATCTGAGGTCCCTGATGGATATGGAGCTGTACACATCATCTGATCTGAGATCCCTGATGGATATGGTACTGTACACATCATCTGATCTGAGATCCCTGATAGATATGGAACTGTACAGAAGGTCTGATCTGAGGTCCCTTATGGATATGGAACTGTACACATCATCTGATCTGAGATCCCTGATAGATATGGAACTGTACACATCATCTGATCTGAGATCGCTGATAGATATGGAACTGTACACAGCATCTGATCTGAGGTCCCTGATGGATATGGAACTGTACAGAAGGTCTGATCTGCGGTCCCTGATGGATATAGAATTATACACAAGGTCTGATCTGAGGTCTCTGATGGATATGGAACTGTACACAGGGTCTGCTCTAAGGTCCCTGATGGATATAAAACTGTACACAGGGTGTTATCTCAGGTCCCTGATGGATATGGAACTGTACACATCATCTGATCTGAGATCCCTGATAGATATGGAACTGTACAGAGCATCTGATCTGAGATCCCTGATAGATATGGAACTGTACACAGCATCTGATCTGAGGTCCCTGATGGATATATAATTGTACACAGGGTCCTATCTGAGGTCCATGATGGATATGGAACTGTTCACAGGGTCTGATCTGAGGTCCCTGATGTATATGGAACTGTACACAAGGTCTGATCTGAGGTCCCTTATGGATAAAGAATTGTACACAGGGTCTGATCTGAGGTCTATGATGGATAAGGAACTGTACACAGGGTCTTATCTGAGGTCCCTGGTGGATATGGAACTGTATACAGCATTCGATCTGAGGTCCTTGATGGATATGGAACTGTACACAACATCTGATCTGAGGCACCTGATGGATATGGAACTGTACACAACATCTGATCTGAGGTCCCTGATGGATATGGAACTGTACACAGGATCTGCTCTGAGGTCACTGATGGATATGGAACTGTACACAAGGTCTGATCTGAGGTCCCTGATGGATATAGAATTGTACACAAGGTCTGATCTGAAGTCTCTGATGGATATGGAACTGTACACAGGGTCTTATCTGAGGTCCCTGATGGATATGGAATTGTAAACAGCATTTGATCTGAGGTCCTTGATGGATATGTAACTGTACACAACATATGATCTGAGGTACCTAAAGGATATGGAACTGTACACAACATCTGATCTGAGGTCCCTGGTGGATATAGAACTGTACACAGGGTCTTATCTGAGGTCCCTGATGGATAAGGAACTGTAGACATCTTACCTGAGGTCCCTGATGAATATGGAACTGTACACAACATCTGATCAGAGGTCCCTGATGGATATGGAAATGTACACAACATCTGATCTGAGGTCCCTGATGAATATGGAACTGTACACAGGGTCTGAAATGATGTTCCTGATGGATATGGAACACTACACAAGGTCTGATCTGAGGTCTATGATGGATAAGTGAATTGTACGCGGGATCTGATCTGAGGTAACTGATGGATATGGAACTGTACAGAGGGTCTGATTTGAGGTCTATGATGGATTTAGAACTGTACACAGGGACTGATCTGAGGTCTATGATGGATATAGAACTGTACACAGGGACTGATCTGAGGTCCTTTATGGATATGGAACTGTACACAATATCTGATCTGAGGTCCTTGATGGATATGGAACTGTACACAAAATATGATCTGAGGTACCTAAAGGACATGGAACTGTATACAACATCTGATCTGAGGTACCTGATGGATATGGAACTGTACAAAGGGTCTGATCTGAGGTCCTTGATGGATATAGAACTGATAAAATTATCTGACCTGAGGTCACTGATGGATATGGAACTGTACACAGGGTCTTATCTGAGGTACCTGATGGATATAGAACTGTACACAGGGTCTTATCTGAGGTCCCTGATGGATATGGAACTGTACACAACATCTGATCTGAGGTCCCTGATGGATATGGAACTGTACACAACATCTGATCTGAGGTCCCTGATGGATATGGAACTGTACACAGGGTCTGATATGAGGTCCATGATGGATATGGAACTGTACACAGGGTCAGATCTGAGGTCCCTGGTGGATATAGAATTGTACGCAGGATCTGATCTGAGGTCACTGATGGATATGGAACTGTACAGAGGGTCTGATCTGAGGTCCCTGATGGATATGGAACTGTACACAGCATCTGATCTAAGGTCTCTGATGGATATGGAACTGTACAAAGGGTCTGATCTGAGGTCCCTGATGGATATGGAACTGTACACAATATCTTATCTGAGGTCCCTGATGGATATGGAACTGTACACAGGGTCTGATCTGAGGTCCCTGATGGATATGGAACTGTACACAAGGTCTGATCTGAGGTCCCTGATGGATATAGAATTGTACACAGGGTCTGATCTGAGATCTCTGATGGATATGGAACTATACAGAGGGTCTTATCTGAGGTCCCTGATGGATATGGAACTGTACACAGCATTTGATCTGAGGTCCTTGATGGATATGGAACTGTACACAACATCTGATTTGAGGTACCTGATGGATATGGAACTGTACACAACATCTGATCTGAGGTCCCTGATGAATATGGAACTGTACACAGGGTCTGATCTGAGGTCCCTGATGGATATGGAACTGTACACAAGGTCTGATCTGAGGTCCCTGATGGATATAGAATTGTACACAGGGTCTGATCTGAGGTCTCTGATGGATATGGAACTGTACACAGGGTCTTATCTGAGGTCCCTGATGGATATGGAACTGTACAGAACATTTGATCTGAGGTCCTTAATGGATATTGAACAGTACACAACATATGATCTGAGGTACCTGATGGATATGGAACTTTACACAAAATCTGATCTGAGGTCCCTGATGGATATGAAACTGTACAAATGGTCTGATCTGAGGTCCTTGATGGATATAGAACTGATTAAATGATCTGATCTGAGGTCCTTGATGGATATGGAACTGTACACAAAATATGATCTGAGGTACCTAAAGGACATGGAACTGTATACAACATCTGATCTGAGGTACCTGATGGATATGGAACTGTACACAGGGTCTTATCTGAGGTCCCTGATGGATATGGAACTGTACAGAACATTTGATCTGAGGTCCTTAATGGATATTGAACAGTACACAACATATGATCTGAGGTACCTGATGGATATGGAACTTTACACAAAATCTGATCTGAGGTCCCTGATGGATATGAAACTGTACAAATGGTCTGATCTGAGGTCCTTGATGGATATAGAACTGATTAAATGATCTGATCTGAGGTCCCTGATGGATATGGAACTGTACACAGGGTCTAATCTGAGGTCCCTGATGGATATGAATTTGTGCAAAGCATCTGATCTCAGGGCTTTGATGGATATGGAACTGTACGCAGGATCAGATCTGAGGTCCCTGATGGATATGGAACTGTATAGAGGGTCTGAACTGGGGTCTCTGATGGATATAGAACTGTATACAATATCTGATCTGAGGTCCCTGATGGATATGGAACTGTACACAACATCTGATCTGAGGTCCCTGATGGATATGGAACTATACACAGGGTTTGATATGAGGTCTATGATGGATTTAGAACTGTACACAGGGACTGATCTGAGGTCTATGATGGATATAGAACTGTACACAGGGACTGATCTGAGGTCCTTTATGGATATGGAACTGTACACAATATCTAATCTGAGGTCCTTGATGGATATGGAACTGTACACAAAATATGATCTGAGGTACCTAAAGGACATGGAACTGTATACAACATCTGATCTGAGGTACCTGATGGATATTGAACTGTACAAAGGGTCTGATCTGAGGTCCTTGATGGATATAGAACTGATAAAATTATCTGACCTGAGGTCACTGATGGATATGGAACTGTACACAGGGTCTTATCTGAGGTAATGATGGATATAGAACTGTACACAGGGTCAGATCTGAGGTCTCTGATTAATATAGAATTGTACGCAGGATCTGATCTGAGGCCACTGATGGATATGGAACTGTACAGAGGGTCTGATCTGAGGTCCCTAATGGATATGGAACTGTGAACAGCATCTGATCTAAGGTCTCTGATGGATATGGAACTGTACACAGGGTCTGATCTGAGGTCCCTGATGGATATGGAACTGTACACAATATATGATCTGAGGTCCCTGGTGGATATGGAACTGTACACGGGGTCTGATCTGAGGTCTATGATGGATATAGAACTGTACACAGGGACTGATGAGGTCCCTTAAAGATATGGAACTGTACACAATATCTGATATGAGGTCCCTGAAGGATATGGAACTGTACACAGGGTCTGATCTGAGGTCCCTGGTGGATATGGAACTGTACACAGCATCTGATCTGAGGTCTTTGATGGATATGGAACTGATTACATGATCTGATCTGAGGTCCCTGATGGATATGGAACTGTACACAGGATTTGATCTGAGGTCCCTGATAGATATGGAACAGTACAGAAGGTCTGATCTGAGGTCCCTGATGTATATGGAACTGTACACAAGGTCTGATCTGAGGTCCCTGACGGATATAGAATTGTACACAGGGATTGATCTGAGGTCTCTGACGGATATGGAACTGTACACAGGGTCTTATCTGAGGTCCCTGATGGATATGGAACTGTACACAGCATTTGATCTGAGGTCCTTGATGGATATGGAACTGTACACAACATCTGATTTGAGGTACCTGATGGATATGGAACTGTACACAACATCTGATCTGAGGTCCCTGATGAATATGGAACTGTACACAGGGTCTGATCTGAGGTCCCTGATGGATATGGAACTGTACACAAGGTCTGATCTGAGGTCCCTGATGGATATAGAATTGTACACAGGGTCTGATCTGAGGTCTCTGATGGATATCGAACTGTACACAGGCTCTTATCTGATGTCCCTGATGGATATGGAACTGTACACAGCATTTGATCTGAGGTCCTTAATGGATATGGAACTGTACACAACATATGATCTGAGGTACCTGATGGATATGGAACTGTACACAATATCTGATCTGAGGTCCCTGAAGGATATGAAAATGTACAAAGGGTCTGATCTGAGGTCCTTGATGGATATAGAACTGATTAAATGATCTGATCTGAGGTCCCTGATGGATATGGAACTGTACACAGGGTCTAATCTGAGGTACCTGATGGATATGAATTTGTACAAAGCATCTGATCTCAGGGCTTTGATGGATATGGAACTGTACGCAGGATCAGATCTGAGGTCCCTGATGGATATGGAACTGTATAGAGGGTCTGAAATGGGGTCTCTGATGGATATAGAACTGTACACAGGGTCTGATCTGAGGTCCCTGATGGATATGGAACTGTACACAATATCTGATCTAAGGTCCGTGATGGCTATGGAACTGTACACAGGGTATGATCTGAGGTCCCTGATGGATATGGAACTGTACACAGCATCTGATCTGAGGTCCTTGATGGATATGGAACTGTACACAGGCTCTGATCTGAGGTCCCTGATGGATATGGAACTGTACACAATATCTGATCTGAGTTCCCTGATGGATATGGAACTGTACACAGGGTCTGATCTGAGGTCCCTGATGGATATGGAACTGTACACAATATCTGATCTGAGGTCCCTTATGTATATGAAACTGTACACAATATCTGATCTGAGGTCTCTGATGGATATGGAACTGTACACAGGGTCTGATCTGAGGTCTCTGAAGGATATAGAACTGTACACAGCATTTGATCTGAGGTTCTTGATGTATATGGAACTGTACACAACATCTGATTTGAGGTACCTGATGGATATGGAACTGTACACAACATCTGATCTGAGGTCCCTGATGAATATGGAACTGTATACAGCATCTGATCTAAGGTCTCTGATGGATATGGAACTGTATAAAGGGTCTGATCTGAGGTCCCTGATGGATATGGAACTGTACACAATATCTTATCTGAGGTCCCTGATGGATATGGAACTGTACACAGGGTCTGATCTGAGGTCCCTGATGGATATGGAACTGTAAACAAGGTCTGATCTGAGGTCCCTGATGGATATAGAATTGTACACAGGGTCTGATCTGAGATCTCTGATGGATATGGAACTATACAGAGGATCTTATCTGAGGTCCCTGATGGATATGGAACTGTACACAGCATTTGATCTGAGGTCCTTGATGGATATGGAACTGTACACAACATCTGATTTGAGGTACCTGATGGATATGGAACTGTACACAACATCTGATCTGAGGTCCCTGATGAATATGGAACTGTACACAGGGTCTGATCTGAGGTCCCTGATGGATATGGAACTGTACACAAGGTCTGATCTGAGGTCCCTGATGGATATAGAATTGTACACAGGGTCTGATCTGAGGTCTCTGATGGATATGGAACTGTACACAGGGTCTTATCTGAGGTCCCTGATGGATATGGAACTGTACAGAACATTTGATCTGAGGTCCTTAATGGATATTGAACAGTACACAACATATGATCTGAGGTACCTGATGGATATGGAACTTTACACAAAATCTGATCTGAGGTCCCTGATGGATATGAAACTGTACAAATGGTCTGATCTGAGGTCCTTGATGGATATAGAACTGATTAAATGATCTGATCTGAGGTCCCTGATGGATATGGAACTGTACACAGGGTCTAATCTGAGGTCCCTGATGGATATGAATTTGTACAAAGCATCTGATCTCAGGGCTTTGATGGATATGGAACTGTACGCAGGATCAGATCTGAGGTCCCTGATGGATATGGAACTGTATAGAGGGTCTGAACTGGGGTCTCTGATGGATATAGAACTGTATACAACATCTGATCTGAGGTCCCTGATGGATATGGAACTGTACACAACATCTGATCTGAGGTCCCTGATGGATATGGAACTATACACAGGGTTTGATATGAGGTATATGATGGATTTAGAACTGTACACAGGGACTGATCTGAGGTCTATGATGGATATAGAACTGTACACAGGGACTGATCTGAGGTCCTTTATGGATATGGAACTGTACACAATATCTGATCTGAGGTCCTTGATGGATATGGAACTGTACACAAAATATGATCTGAGGTACCTAAAGGACATGGAACTGTATACAACATCTGATCTGAGGTACCTGATGGATATGGAACTGTACAAAGGGTCTGATCTGAGGTCCTTGATGGATATAGAACTGATAAAATTATCTGACCTGAGGTCACTGATGGATATGGAACTGTACACAGGGTCTTATCTGAGGTACCTGATGGATATAGAACTGTACACAGGGTCAGATCTGAGGTCTCTGATGGATATAGAATTGTACGCAGGATCTGATGTGAGGCCACTGATGGATATGGAACTGTACACAATATCTGATCTAAGGTCCGTGATGGCTATGGAACTGTACACAGGGTATGATCTGATGTCCCTGATGGATATGGAACTGTACACAGCATCTGATCTGAGGTCCTTGATGGATATGGAACTGTACACAGGCTCTGATCTGAGGTCCCTGATGAATATGGAACTGTACACAATATCTGATCTGAGTTCCCTGATGGATATGGAACTGTACACAGGGTCTGATCTGAGGTCCCTGATGGATATGGAACTGTACACAATATCTGATCTGAGGACCCTTATGTATATGAAACTGTACACAATATCTGATCTGAGGTCTCTGATGGATATGGAACTGTACACAGGGTCTGATCTGAGGTCTCTGAAGGATATAGAACTGTACACAGCATTTGATCTGAGGTCCTTGATGTATATGGAACTGTACACAACATCTGATTTGAGGTACCTGATGGATATGGAACTGTACACAACATCTGATCTGAGGTCCCTGATGAATATGGAACTGTACACAGCATCTGATCTAAGGTCTCTGATGGATATGGAACTGTACAAAGGGTCTGATCTGAGGTCCCTGATGGATATGGAACTGTACATAATATCTTATCTGAGGTCCCTGATGGATATGGAACTGTACACAGGGTCTGATCTGAGGTCCCTGATGGATATGGAACTGTACACAAGGTCTGATCTGAGGTCCCTGATGGATATAGAATTGTACACAGGGTCTGATCTGAGATCTCTGATGGATATGGAACTATACAGAGGGTCTTATCTGAGGTCCCTGATGGATATGGAACTGTACACAGCATTTGATCTGAGGTCCTTGATGGATATGGAACTGTACACAACATCTGATTTGAGGTACCTGATGGATATGGAACTGTACACAACATCTGATCTGAGGTCCCTGATGAATATGGAACTGTACACAGGGTCTGATCTGAGGTCCCTGATGGATATGGAACTGTACACAAGGTCTGATCTGAGGTCCCTGATGGATATAGAATTGTACACAGGGTCTGATCTGAGGTCTCTGATGGATATGGAACTGTACACAGGGTCTTATCTGAGGTCCCTGATGGATATGGAACTGTACAGAACATTTGATCTGAGGTCCTTAATGGATATTGAACAGTACACAACATATGATCTGAGGTACCTGATGGATATGGAACTT
The DNA here is from genome assembly GCF_027579735.1 of Bombina bombina. NCBI lineage: Eukaryota > Metazoa > Chordata > Amphibia > Anura > Bombinatoridae > Bombina > Bombina bombina. The sequence goes on from NC_069503.1 coordinate 5,702,568, forward strand.
TACACAAAATCTGATCTGAGGTCCCTGATGGATATGAAACTGTACAAATGGTCTGATCTGAGGTCCTTGATGGATATAGAACTGATTAAATGATCTGATCTGAGGTCCCTGATGGATATGGAACTGTACACAGGGTCTAATCTGAGGTCCCTGATGGATATGAATTTGTACAAAGCATCTGATCTCAGGGCTTTGATGGATATGGAACTGTACGCAGGATCAGATCTGAGGTCCCTGATGGATATGGAACTGTATAGAGGGTCTGAACTGGGGTCTCTGATGGATATAGAACTGTATACAACATCTGATCTGAGGTCCCTGATGGATATGGAACTGTACACAACATCTGATCTGAGGTCCCTGATGGATATGGAACTATACACAGGGTTTGATATGAGGTATATGATGGATTTAGAACTGTACACAGGGACTGATCTGAGGTCTATGATGGATATAGAACTGTACACAGGGACTGATCTGAGGTCCTTTATGGATATGGAACTGTACACAATATCTGATCTGAGGTCCTTGATGGATATGGAACTGTACACAAAATATGATCTGAGGTACCTAAAGGACATGGAACTGTATACAACATCTGATCTGAGGTACCTGATGGATATGGAACTGTACAAAGGGTCTGATCTGAGGTCCTTGATGGATATAGAACTGATAAAATTATCTGACCTGAGGTCACTGATGGATATGGAACTGTACACAGGGTCTTATCTGAGGTACCTGATGGATATAGAACTGTACACAGGGTCAGATCTGAGGTCTCTGATGGATATAGAATTGTACGCAGGATCTGATGTGAGGCCACTGATGGATATGGAACTGTACAGAGGGTCTGATCTGAGGTCCCTAATGGATATGGAACTGTAAACAGCATCTGATCTAAGGTCTCTGATGGATATGGAACTGTACACAGGGTCTGATCTGAGGTCCCTGATGGATATGGAACTGTACACAATATCTGATCCGAGGTCCCTGGTGGATATGGAACTGTACACAGGGTCTGATCTGAGGTCTATGATGGGTATAGAACTGTACACAGGGACTGATGAGGTCCCTTAGGGATATGGAACTGTACACAATATCTGATATGTGGTCCCTGAAGGATATGGAACTGTACACAGGGTCTGATCTGAGGTCCCTGATGGATATGGAACTGTACACAGCATCTGATCTGAGGTCTTTGATGGATATGGAACTGATTACATGATCTGATCTGAGGTCCCTGATGGATATGGAACTGTACACAGGATTTGATCTGAGGTCCCTGATAGATATGGAACAGTACAGAAGGTCTGATCTGAGGTCCCTGATGTATATGGAACTGTACACAAGGTCTGATCTGAGGTCCCTGACGGATATAGAATTGTACACAGGGATTGATCTGAGGTCTCTGATGGATATGGAACTGTACACAGGGTCTTATCTGAGGTCCCTGATGGATATGGAACTGTACACAGCATTTGATCTGAGGTCCTTGATGGATATGGAACTGTACACAACATCTGATTTGAGGTACCTGATGGATATGGAACTGTACACAACATCTGATCTGAGGTCCCTGATGAATATGGAACTGTACACAGGGTCTGATCTGAGGTCCCTGATGGATATGGAACTGTACACAATGTCTGATCTGAGGTCCCTGATGGATATATAATTGTACACAATACCAAGAGCAAAATGAGAAGGTCAGTTACATAAACAAGGTAGATGATGCAAAGAAACTTTTTTTCATTCATACACCGCAGCAACTAAAGTTACGGTGTACCCAGAGCAAGTGTACATAAGAATCTTAATCTGTATGCAGTAGAGATAATCAAAAGATACAGTCTCACCTCTGCTGACTTCCACCCGGGGAACTTCTAAATTTCAGCAGGATCCTTGTAAGTAGAGCCGGTAATATATGCACCTCCACTTTGATCTGTATCTCCGTATCTCGTCCACCGCTACCCGGCACTTTTCCAGAGGCACTGTGTTTCCGCGCCCACCAGGGGGCGTGTCCAAATTACAGCAGATGATCCTCCAACCGGATAGCTTAGACTGATTGTAGTAATCCATGTATTGATCACCGAGGCGTCTATTTTCTATTGTTCAATATTTTAAGTCATACTAACATATACTGGTTAGCCAGATATCCCTGTAACAGGGGTTAGTTCATAGACCTTAATTTGAGTGCGGCTGATGTCAAGCACTCTGATTGTAGGATCTTTACTGGAGCTGACCCTTGGATATGGATCCATAATCCCATTGACATTTATCGTGCTTTATTTTCTGCACTTTACTTACCAAGCTTAGGCCCTAAACGGTGCCATTACCGCTTTTCTGCCTTCATTTAAGGGTTTATCAGTCTAGTGGTTTTAGTCCTTGCTCACCCACGGTCAGAAACACTAGGTTACACCCTTATTTAGATTAGACCCTTATTGCAACACTACTGTTGTCAACGGAGTAGACGTAATAGTCCACTCTATTTCCGGATTGTTTGCCCCCATCTTGGGATTATTTAACTTGTGATACTTATTTTTTTTTTTGTGTGTTTATTTTAAATAATAGATCTTTATGTTTAAATGTTTTTTAAAATTTTATGCTATTTTACTCTTGTCCAGATCAATATTGATTTTATTAGTACCTATTTGTAAAATAAATTTATTCAATCCTTTTCAGTGTGAGTGTGCAATTATCCTTAGGCCGGTTGGCGCTGTGATCACTATCATTGTTTTGAGATTCTGTTCCTTTAGGGGATTGGTTAGGCCCCCTTTTGTGTTTCACAGCTTAGGATATATCTCAGCGCTGATATATCAAAACATTTTTTTCTCTGCATAATCAAAAGATACAGTCTCACCTCTGCTGACTTCCACCCGGGGAACTTCTACATTTCAGCAGGATCCTTGTAAGTAGAGCCGGTAATATATGCACCTCCACTTTGATCTGTATCTCCGTATCTCGTCCACCGCTACCCGGCACTTTTCCAGAGGCACTGTGTTTCCGCGCCCACCAGGGGGCGTGTCCAAATTACAGCAGATGATCCTCCAACCGGATAGCTTAGACAGGTACCACGTACGCCATCACTCAAACGCCTCCACTCGGAATCCTCCAATCCTCAGGCTGCCTTTCGTTGCGCCTCTTTGTACGGACCAATACTGGGGCTCCACTGGTTTTTCAGCATTCTGTGCTCAGCGTTCAGCGTAGTAATGTTATTGTATGCTCTGGGGATAATTTGCAGCATGCAATGCAGGGACACTAGCGCTCTCAGGGCAAGGAAATCCACCACAAAAGAAGATACATAGAGCGCTAGTGTAAATAAAACATAACCTTTATTTTGGTTATTTAAAACAGGACATATAGTCAATCAAATGGATAGAAAAAAGTTTCTTTGCATCATCTACTTTGTTTATGTAACTGACCTTCTCATTTTGCTCTTGGTATTGTGTATCTGTTAGCGCATCTGGGCAGCGCTCGAGAGGTCAGTTCTAAACATGCAGGGGGACTTTAATATGGACAATGCCATGGTCACTCAATACTTTTCATTACAACCGATAGAGACTGGAGGTGAACCGGATACAGAACTTTCCAGGATTTTCTCAACTGACAAAGCTTATTCCTCTTTAGGGGAACTCTTTGATGATATGGAAAAGCTTAAAATCAGAGAAATAAAGCTACAATGGGACATTTGGTCTATGAATAAATATATTGAGTTGTGTATTGTCCCAAGAGGATTACGAATTAACAAGTATCCTACATTTGATACAAATGACTCTGAATTTATAAAAGCTTGGAATATGATATTAACAGAATGCTCTGTGAGATTAATGTTATTGCTTTGTGAATATAAAACAAAAATGTTGTCCTGTGTTAGAGAAAACATATGTGAAATACAAACAGAGCTCAATTCCAGAAGAAATGACATAGATTATGGTAGATTTGACATGGTTTTAAGAAATACTATTGTTGAGGTTAAGAAATCAGTTATTGATACAAAGCACAATAAATACATACGCGACCAGACAGACTATGACACAGACTCAGTTTATGTGTGGAACCGGACAAGACGAACTCAGGTTCGCAGACAACAGAATCGTAGTAGAGGGAGATGTAATAGGAGGGGTAGGAGACAGACTCAAGTGACCTTTTCCGACACTGAGGCAGAGTCAGGAGATAGTGCTAGTGGGGATGAGACTATAACACCGAGAGGCATTCTAAAAAATGGCCCGGTTGAGCACACAAACATTCATACAACAACACACACATAAATACAATCTCTAATCAGAATAATGGACAAAGGGAGACAGGAAGCAAATATAAAGCTAGTGAACCAGCCAAGGTATCAACAGAACTAAGAGGCGGACTAGCTAAACCTACTAATTCAGATATTGGGCAAGAACATTTGCAACAGGTTTTCTCCTTGCCCCAGAGCAACCCAGACAGAGGGGGAAGGGCAAAAGGCCAGCAGAAGCCAGGATACAAGTTGAGGGAGACGAGGAATCAAACAAAATACAAATTACATGTGTTATAAATCTTTCAGACATAGTGTTAACAGATGCCCAGATACGTGTATTAAGTCTTGGTTTGGGCTTTGTACCAACCATGAATTTCAATCTCTTTCATACAATCATTGATGTAAATCAGTTAATCCGAAATGTAACATTAAAAGGTCATTTTTCAGGCAATGATACTATGTCTGTTTGTGAAGGGGAGGGTACCAAATGGGTCACCACCAATTTGAACACTGATCTTAGCTTTCCTGAATCATGTGACTTGGTTTCACTAAACACTCTTATGTTAGAAAGTGAGGGACTTGAAACTGTGCAAAGCATTAGCAAAGCAAGAAGTTTAAAACCTCCTTCAAAATTCTACCCAATACAAAGTAGGGGGAATATAATTGAAAATTTCTATAAAAGAGTGGAGCGTGATCTTAAGCTCTTAGCTGACTCTGCTGGCCGCAATACCTCAAATAATTTGAATAAAATTGAGAGGGAAGCGCTGTCCTCCCTGGCCAATAACCATGATCTGGTCATAAAAAATGCAGATAAGGGTGGTTCAGTGGTGGTGATGAATAGGGCGCAATATGTCAATGAAGCAATGCGCCAACTGGATGACAGACAATGTTATTCAGTTTTGACCACGAACCCCACAAGTCGGTTCAAGAGGGAACTTATGCACCTTTTGGATGATGGAATGGAAAATGGCTTTATTGATCAGGACACTATGTCATATATATTTGTGGAACATCCGGTCACTCCAGTATTCCATCATCTACCTAAGGTGCATAAGTCCCTCACGGATGTGAGAGGACGACCTATAGTGAGTGGTATAGGGTCTCTCTTTGAACGCTTGTCCCAATGGCTGGACATGATTTTACATCCATTTGTTGAAGCCCTCCCGAGCTATCTCAGGGACACCAAACACCTTATGAATCTAATAAATGATGTTGCATGGGTGGAGGAGAATAACCTGTGGGTCACCATAGACGTCACAGCCCTTTATTCTTCCATTCCCCATTCAAAGGGATTGGAAGCTATGTCATTCTTCCTCAGGGGTTGGTCCTCCCTTACTGAAGGTTTTCAGAGATATGTATTGCAAGTGGCTGAGTTCTTGTTAACTCACAACTTTTTTTAATTTGAGGGTGTGTTCTATCTCCAGAGATGTGGGACAGCTATGGGGGCCAAGTTTGCCCCCTCTTACGCCAACCTATTTATGGGTTGGTGGGAGCTGTCCCACATCTTTGGAGATAAGAACCCCCTCCGTGGTTGTATTACCTTTTACCGCCGCTTTATAGATGATCTAATCCTCATCTGGGAGGGCGGCCTTGATGATTTGGAAAAGTTTCTAGGGAAACTCAATGATAATGATATTGGTCTAAAATTTACAAATGAAATTCAACGGACCAAAATTAACTTTTTGGATGTGGTACTGAGTGGGACTCCTGAGGGTCGGATTGAGACAAGCCTATATAGAAAACCTATATCAGGCAACTCACTACTACATGCAAAAAGCTGCCACCCCAGACATGTGCCGTATGCTATAGCCAAGGGGCAACTCATAAGGGCCAAACGGAATTGTTCCGAGGCCAATGAGAGTGCCAACCAAATGATGGAAGTGAGGAAACGTTTATCCCAGAGAGGCTATCCAAGAAAAGTAATAAATAGGGCACAAAGAGAGGTGGATAAAATGGACAGACGTGATTTGTTAAGGGATAAACCAAACCAGGCAAATGGGAAGGCCCAGAAGGGAGTTACATTTGTCACTGAGTACAGTGCACAGTATGAGGAAGTATGCAGAATCGTCAAATACCATTTTGGTATGTTAATAGCAGACGATAGACTTACACAATGTGTCAAGGAAGGGCTTAGATGCTCATATCGACGAAACAAGAGCTTAGGCAACATATTGTCCCCAACAGTCTTACCAAAGACTATTACCCAGGGGAGTGCCTGGCTTAGTTGTAAAGGCTCCTACAAATGTGGAAGTTCAAGATGTGGAGCATGTGATTATCTAACTGTGTCAGAACACTTTACCTCTACTACAACAGGGAAGACTTACGAGATTAATTTCTGTCTCAATTGCACATCTACCTTTGTCATCTACTGTGTAACCTGCACGGCATGTGGAAAACAGTACATCGGGCTCACCACTAGGGACATTAGAACAAGAATTATTGAGCACTTGTCTACCATTAGAAGAGGCAAAGCGACTACCCCTGTGGTGCATCATTTTGCTCAGGTTCATAAGAAAGATCTTACCTGTTTTTCATGGCAACCAATAGATATGGTTCCTAGACCAAAAAGAGGGGGTGACCGTGGAGTAACTCTATCTAAAAGAGAAATGTTGTGGATCCTAAAAATGGATACCAGAATACCAAAAGGCCTGAACTCAGAGTTCGACCTTATAAACTATTGGGAATAATGTTACCCCGATCTTTCATAAAATATTAAATAACACCCCTCCACAACACATTAAACCCCCTTCCCAAAACCAACTCCCCCCCCCCCTCCCCTCTATGATGTACCAACATGTAATAGACATCTAAGGGCAACCAATATACTAAATGTCTCTTGAAATTCACTGTTGTAACACATTTGCCTAATACATCTTGACACCACTATACTCGCACTATTTTAGCCCTAGTGACGATAGTTATATTATATAATTAACTTTATAACTTATCTAAATTGAAGGCCGTTACTGTAGGCTACAAACATGACGTGATAAACTGTGACTGTGATCTGAAGGTAGCAAATATAAGTACTGATATAACGCCTATGGTGGACGATTCATTTACTGTGCATAACTTCATGTGTTTCAAAAATACCTGCATAGATTCAAAATGTTATTAAGGATCAATTCTGTTCTTTCACCTCCGGAACATAGGGGGTTAAATGTAAATTTCTCTGGGCGTATTGTTGTTTTTAATGACATGTCCTTTTAACCAATGGTGTTGTTTCCAATTTTGTATATAAAGCACACCTGTGGCTGGCATAGTATGCTATGATTACGGCTATGCCGAAACACATAAGCCTGCCAGCCAGAGGTATCCCATCTCTATCCATTTGATTGACTATATGTCCTGTTTTAAATAACCAAAATAAAGGTTATGTTTTATTTACACTAGCGCTCTATGTATCTTCTTTTGTGGTTGATATAGAATTGTACACAGGCTCTTATCTGATGTCCCTGATGGATATGGAACTGTACACAGAATTTGATCTGAGGTCCTTAATGGATATGGAACTGTACACAACATACGATCTGAGGTACCTGATGGATATGGAACTGTACACAATATCTGATCTGAGGTCCCTGAAGGATATGAAAATGTACAAAGGGTCTGATCTGAGGTCCTTGATGGATATAGAACTGATTAAATGATCTGATCTGAGGTTCCTGATGGATATGGAACTGTACACAGGGTCTAATTTGAGGTACCTGATGGATATGAATTTGTACAAAGCATCTGATCTCAGGGCTTTGATGGATATGGAACTGTACGCAGGATCAGATCTGAGGTCCATGATGGATATGGAACTGTATAGAGGGTCTGAAATGGGGTCTCTGATGGATATAGAACTGTACACAGGGTCTGATCTGAGGTCCCTGATGGATATGGAACTGTACACAAAATCTGATCTAAGGTCCGTGATGGCTATGGAACTGTACACAGGGTATGATCTGAGGTCCCTGATGGATATGGAACTGTACACAGCATCTGATCTGAGGTCCTTGATGGATATGGAACTGTACACAGGCTCTGATCTGAGGTCCCTGATGGATATGGAACTGTACACAATATCTGATCTGAGTTCCCTGATGGATATGGAACTGTACACAGGGTCTGATCTGAGGTCCCTGATGGATATGGAACTGTACACAATATCTGATCTGAGGTCCCTTATGTATATGAAACTGTACACAATATCTGATCTGAGGTCTCTGATGGATATGGAACTGTACACAGGGTCTGATCTGAGGTCTCTGAAGGATATAGAACTGTACACAGCATTTGAGCTGAGGTCCTTGATGTATATGGAACTGTACACAACATCTGATTTGAGGTACCTGATGGATATGGAACTGTACACAACATCTGATCTGAGGTCCCTGATGAATATGGAACTGTACACAGGGTCTGATCTGAGGTCCCTGATGGATATGGAACTGTACACAATGTCTGATCTGAGGTCCCTGATGGATATAGAATTGTACACAGGGTCTGATCTGAGGTCTTTGATGGATATGGAACTGATTACATGATCTGATCTGAGGTCCCTGATGGATATGGAACTGTACGCAGGATCTGATCTGAGGTCCCTGATGGATATGGAACTGTACAGAGAGTCTGATCTAAGGTCTCTAAATGATATGGAACAGTACACAAGGTCTGATCTGAGGTCCCTGATGGATATGGAACTGTACACAACATCTGATTTGAGATCCCTGATAGATATGGAACTGTATACAGCATCTGATCTGAGGTCCCTGATGGATATGGAACTGTACAGAACATCTGATCTGAGGTCCCTGGTGGATATAGAATTGTACACAAGGTCTGATCTGAGGTCTCTGATGTATATGGAACTGTACACAGGGTCTGATCTGAGGTCCCTGATGGATATAAAACTGTACACAGGGTGTTATCTCAGGTCCCTGATGGATATGGAACTGTACACATCATCTGATCTAAGATCCCTGATAGATATGGAACTGGGCACAACATCTGATCTGAGGTCCCTGATGGATATAGAATTGTACACAGGGTCTGATCTGAGGTCCATGATGGATATGGAACTGTTCACAGGGTCTGATCTGAGGTCCCTGATGTATATGGAACTGTACACAAGGTCTGATCTGAGGTCCCTTATGGATAAAGAATTGTACACAGGGTCTGATCTGAGGTCTCTGATGGATAAGGAACTGTACACAGGGTCTTATCTGAGGTCCCTGATGGATATGGAACTGTACACAGCATTTGATCTAAGGTCCTTGATGGATATGGAACTGTACACAACATTTGATCTGAGGTACCTGATGGATATGGAACTGTACACAACATCTGATCTGAGGTCCCTGATTGATATGGAATTGTAAACAGGGTCTGATCTGAGGTCCCTGATGGATATGGAACTGTACACAAGGTCTGATCTGAGGTCCCTGATGGATATAGAATTGTACACAAGGTCTGATCTGAGGTCTCTGATGGATATGGAACTGTACACAGGGTCTTATCTGAGGTCCCTGATGGATATGGAACTGTACAGAACATTTGATCTGAGGTCCTTGATGGATATGCAACAGTACACAACATATGATCTGAGGTACCTAAAGGATATGGAACTGTACACAACATCTGATCTGAGGTCCTTGATGGATATGGAACTGTACACAGGGTCTTATCTGAGGTCCCTGATGGATATGGAACTGTAGACATCTTATCTGAGGTCCCTGATGGATATGGAACTGTACACAACATCTGATCAGCGGTCCCTGATGGATATGGAAATGTACACAACATCTGATCTGAGGTCCCTGATGAATATGGAACTGTAGACAGGGTCTGAAATGATGTCCCTGATGGATATGGAACTGTACGCAGGATCTGATCTGAGGTCTCTGATGGATATAGAATTGTACGCAGGATCTGATCTGAGGTCACTGATGGATATGGAACTGTACAGAGGGTCTGATCTGAGGTCCCTGATGGATATGGAACTGTACACAGCATCTGATCTGAGGTCTATGATGGATATAGAACTGTACACAGGGACTGATCTGAGGTCCCTTATGGATATGGAACTGTACACAATATCTGATCTGAGGTCCTTGACGGATATGGAACTGTACACAACAAATGATCTGAGGTACCTAAAGGATATGGAACCATACACAACATCTGATCTGAGGTACCTGATGGATATGGAACTGTACAAAGGGTCTTATCTGAGGTGCTTGATGGATATGGAACTGTACACAGGGTCTTATCTGAGGTCCCTGGTGGATATGGAACTGTACACAACATCTGATCTGAGGTCCCTGATGGATATGGAACTGTACACAGTGTCTGATATGAGGTCCATGATGGATATGGAACTGTACACAGGGTCAGATCTGAGGTCTCTGATGGATATGAAACTGAACACATGATCTGATCTGAGGTCCCTGATGGATATGGAACTGTACAAAGGGTCTGATCTGAGGTCCTTGATTGATATAGAACTGATAAAATGATCTGATCTGAGGTCACTGATGGATATGGAACTGTACACAGGGTCAGATCTGAGGTCTCTGATGGATATGAAACTGAACACATGATCTGATCTGAGGTACCTGATGGATATGGAACTGTACAAAGGGTCTGATCTGAGGTCCTTGATTGATATAGAACTGATAAAATGATCTGATCTGAGGTCACTGATGTATATGGAACTGTACACAGGGTCTTATCTGAGGTGCTTGATGGATATGGAACTGTACACAGGGTCTTATCTGAGGTCCCTGATGGATATGGAACTGTACACAACATCTGATCTGAGGTCCCTGATGGATATGGAACTGTACACAGTGTCTGATATGAGGTCCATGATGGATATGGAACTGTACACAGGGTCAGATCTGAGGTCTCTGATGGATATGAAACTGAACACATGATCTGATCTGAGGTCCCTGATGGATATGGAACTGTACACATCATCTGATTTGAGATCCCTGACAGATATGGAACTGTACACAGCATTTGATCGGAGGTCCCTGATAGATATGGAACTGTCCACAGGGTCTGATCTGAGGTCCCTAATGGATATGGAACTGAACATATGATCTGATCTGAGGTCCCTGGTGGATATGGAACTGTACACAGGATCTGATCTGAGGTACCTGATGGATATGGAACTGTACAGAGGGTCTTATCTGAGGTCCCTGATGGATATGGAACTGTACACAGCATCTGATCTGAGGTCCCTGATGGATATGGAACTGTACACAGGTTCTGATCTGAGGTCACTGATGGATATGGAATTGGAGAACTGAACACATGATCTGATCTAAGGTCCCTGATGGATATGGAACTGTACACATAATCTGATCTGAGATCCCTGATATATATTTAACTGTACACAACATCTGATCTGAGGTCCCTGAGGGATATGGAACTGGATACAAGGTCTGATCTGAGGTCCCTGATGGATATATAATTTTACATAGGGTCTGATCTGAGGTTTCAGATGGATATGGAACTGTATACAGGCTCTGATCTAAGGTCCCTGATGGATATAGAACTGTACACAGTGTCTTATCTGAGGTCCCTGGTTGATATTGAACTGTACACAACATCTGATCTGAGGTCCCTGATGGATATTTAACTGTACACAACATCTGATCTGAGATCCCTGATGGATATGGAACTGTACACAACATCTGATCTGAGGTCTCTGATGGATATGGAACTGTACACAGGGTCTGATCTGAGTTCTCTGATGATACGGAACTGTATGCAGGATCTGATCTGAGGTCCCTGATGGATATGGAACTGTACACATGGTTTGATCGGAGGTCCCTGATGGATACGGAACTGTACACAGGGTTTGATGGTTATGGAACTGTACTCAGGGTCTTATCTGACGTCCATGATGTATATGGAACTGTACACTGGGTCTGATCTGAGGTGCTTGATGGATATGGAACTGTACACAGGGTCTTATCTGAGGTCCCTGATGGATATGGAACTGTACACAACATCTGATCTGAGGTCCCTGATGGATATGGAACTGTACACAGGTTCTGATCTGAGGTCACTGATGGATATGGAATTGGAGAACTGAACACATGATCTGATCTAAGGTCCCTGATGGATATGGAACTGTACACATAATCTGATCTGAGATCCCTGATATATATTTAACTGTACACAACATCTGATCTGAGGTCCCTGAGGGATATGGAACTGGATACAAGGTCTGATCTGAGGTCCCTGATGGATATATAATTTTACATAGGGTCTGATCTGAGGTTTCAGATGGATATGGAACTGTATACAGGCTCTGATCTAAGGTCCCTGATGGATATAGAACTGTACACAGTGTCTTATCTGAGGTCCCTGGTTGATATTGAACTGTACACAACATCTGATCTGAGGTCCCTGATGGATATTTAACTGTACACAACATCTGATCTGAGATCCCTGATGGATATGGAACTGTACACAACATCTGATCTGAGGTCTCTGATGGATATGGAACTGTACACAGGGTCTGATCTGAGTTCTCTGATGATACGGAACTGTATGCAGGATCTGATCTGAGGTCCCTGATGGATATGGAACTGTACACATGGTTTGATCGGAGGTCCCTGATGGATACGGAACTCTACTCAGGGTCTTATCTGACGTCCATGATGTATATGGAACTGTACACTGGGTCTGATCTGAGGTGCTTGATGGATATGGAACTGTACACAGGGTCTTATCTGAGGTCCCTGATGGATATGGAACTGTACACAACATCTGATCTGAGGTCCCTGATGGATATGGAACTGTACACAGTGTCTGATATGAGGTCCATGATGGATATGGAACTGTACACAGGGTCAGATCTGAGGTCTCTGATGGATATGAAACTGAACACATGATCTGATCTGAGGTCCCTGATGGATATGGAACTGTACACATCATCTGATTTGAGATCCCTGACAGATATGGAACTGTACACAGCATTTGATCGGAGGTCCCTGATAGATATGGAACTGTACACAGGGTCTGATCTGAGGTCCCTAATGGATATGGAACTGAACATATGATCTGATCTGAGGTCCCTGGTGGATATGGAACTGTACACAGGATCTGATCTGAGGTACCTGATGGATATGGAACTGTACAGAGGGTCTTATCTGAGGTCCCTGATGGATATGGAACTGTACACAGCATCTGATCTGAGGTCCCTGATGGATATGGAACTGTACACAGGTTCTGATCTGAGGTCACTGATGATACGGAACTGTACACAGGGTTTGATGGTTATGGAACTGTACTCAGGGTCTTATCTGACGTCCATGATGTATATGGAACTGTACACTGGGTCTGATCTGAGGTCCCTGATGGATATGGAACGGTACACAAGGTCTGATCTGAGGTCCTGATGGATATAGAATTGTAAACAGGGTCTGATCTGAGGTCTCTGATGGATATTGAACTGTACACATGGTCTCATCTGAGGTCCCTGAGGGATATGGAACTGTACACAGGGTCTGATCTAGGGTCCCTGATGGATTTGGATTGTACACAGCATCTGATCTGAGGTCTCTAATGGAGAACTGTACACAGGGTCTGATCTGAGGTCCCTGATGGATATGGAACTGTACAAAATATCTGATCTGAGGTCCATAATGGATACGGAACTGTACACAGGGTCTGATCTGAGGTCTATGATAGATATGGAACTATACACAACATCTGATCTGAGGTCCCTGATGGATATGGAACTGTACACAGGGTCTGATATGAGGTCTCTGATGGATATGGAACTGTATACTGCATCTGATCTGAGGTCTGTGATGGATATGGAACTGTACACAGGGTCTGATCTGAGGTCTCTGATGGAGAACTGTACACAGGGTCTCATCTGAGGTCTCTGATGGATATGGAACTGTACACTGCATCTGATCTGAGGTCTCTGATGGATATGGAACTGTATACTACATCTGATCTGAGGTCTCTGATGGAGAACTGTACACAGGGTCTGATCTCACCCCTGAATCACTCACTAGTGGTTCAGTGTTTTGGCAGGACAGCTGTCAGCACTAATTCGAAGCATATAGTGGGGGGATATTTACTGTTCTTTATGTAATATGGGGACATAAATGGGTAGAAAGAGCAAGTAAATTGTTACTAACAAACATTTTCTGCAGCCTCTACTAATTATACAGCAGGTGCTAATTGCATGCTACACTCTGCCTGTCTGCTCACTAATAACAGGTGTGTATGTGCTATTTATTCACTTGTGTGTATAAGTGGTAATCTTCTGGGTCGTAGAAATGGTACAAGTGATTTTGTGCATGTGGCTGTGTGTGTGTATGTTTTGTGTATATATGTGTGTAAATACATCTATGTATATAAGTGTGTATGCTTTGTGTATATAGGTGTGTGTGTATATGTGTATAGGTGTGTGTAAATACATTTATGTATATAAGTGTGCATGTTTTGTGTATATAGGTGTGTGTGTGTATATGTGTATAGGTGTGTGTAAATGCATCTATGTATATAAGTGTGCATTTTTGTGTATATAGGTGTCAGGGTGCCAGGAATTAGACTGAGACTAGAAGGGCAAAAGTAATCACACCTTTATTCATAGCAAAAAATAATAAAAAGTCCACAAATCAAATAACAAGCCAGGAGTAAAAACCAGAGCTGGTAGTCAGACGAACCAAGTCAGGAGCCAAAGCGAATAGTCAGACGAGCCGGAATCAGGAACAAGGAAAACAGCAGAGTCAGGAACAAGCCAGGGATCAGGAACCAGGAAGGACGTCAGGCAGCCAGGTAATACACAGGAACTCTCACAAACAGGTCTGAGACAACACAAAGGCAAAGCACACTGAACAGAGGCCCTTTAAATAATAATTGATGACATCACAATTCTGAGACTGCATCCTGTCTCACATGAATGATGCACACCAGTCTGGCCATAAAAGGAAGTGTAGGAAATGAGCAGCATCCCCCACAATGCACCATAGTCAGGAAGAGAGGTGAGTAAAATGGCTGCCAGCAGCACATGGCAAACACAACAGGGAAAAAACCCTGACAGTACCCTCCCCTCAATGACCCCTCCCCAGCGGGAGGACAAAAGGCTTATTGGGGAAACGGGCATGGAAGGCACGGAGGGCATGGAAATACTGTACACGGCCCCTGGACACACGAGAGTCAATAATGCTGCTGACCTCATACTCCTCATGGTTGTCAACAAAAATAGGACGGGGACGAGGCAACACAGTTATAAACCAATTACAAACCAATGGTTTCTAGAGGGAGACATGAAAAACATTGGAGATGTGCATAGCAGGAGAAAGGTCAAGAGCGTAGGCCACAGGATTAACCCGTCTGAGTATTCGAAAAGGACCAACATAACGGGGAGCCAATTTATTGGAAGGCACACGAAGGTTCAAGTTGCGGGAGCACAGCCAAACTCTCTCACCAACCTGGTAGGAAGGTGCGGGCAGACGCCTACGATCAGCCTGGTACTTTTGGCACTGCAAAGAATGATGAAGGCAATCCTGAATCTGCACCCACGTGGAACGGAGTTGCCAGAGATGCTCCTCTAAAGCCGGAATACCCTGAGACATGAATGAATCGGGCAACAAGGATGGTTGAAACCCATAATTCGCCATGAACGGGATAACTTGGAGGAAGCATTAATAGCACTATTACGAGCAAACTCTGCCCAAGGTAACAGTTCAGACTAATTATTGTGGTGATCTGAGACATAGCAATGGAGGAACTATTCCAGAGCTTGATTAGACCTTTCCGCAGCCCCATTGGATTGAGGGTGATATGCAGAGGAGAAGGAAAGCTGGATTCCCATTTGAGCACAAAAGGAACACCAAAATCTGGAGACAAACTGACTTCCCCGGTCCGACACTATCTCCTTGGGTAACCCATGTAAACGAAAGACCTCCCGGGCAAAAATCGAAGCAAGCTCCTGAGCGGTAGGCAGCTTCATTAAGGGAATGCAATGTGACATTTTAGAAAAATGGTCAACCACCATAAGGATAACAGTATTGCCTTTGGAAACAGGGAGCTCGACAATGAAGTCCATGGAAAGATGTGTCCAAGGACGCTCACCATTAGCAATAGGTTGAAGAAGACCCACAGGAAGACGTCGAGGAGTCTTATTCTGTGCACAAACTGAGCAGGAGGCAACATACCCAGCAATATCAGAACGAAGACCTGGCCACCAGAATTGTTGAGTGACAGACCAAATCATTTGGTTCTTGCCTGGGTGACCTGCGGCTTTAGGATAGTGGCAAGTGTGCAAAAGTTTAGTTCGAAGATTCTCAGGAACAAAATACTTACCACTAGGTTTCTCAGGAGGTGCATTGGTTTGTGCAGCCAGGATCTCCTCCCCCAAGGGAGAAATCAAATTAGTACGTATGGTAGCCAAAATATGGTCAGGAGGTATAACAGGAGTAGGTACAGACTCCTCCTTGGACAGAGGCGATAATTGTCGAGAGAGGGCATCAGCCCTAACATTCTTACTACCAGGCAGGTAGGATACCACATAATTAAACCAAAACAAAAATAGCGCCCATCTGTCCTGTCGGGCGACAAACGTTTTGCTTCAGATAGATAAGCTAAATTCTTGTGGTCAGTAAGAATGAGCACTGGCATGCTAGTACCCTCGAGAAGATGCATCCATTCCTTGAGTGCCAAAATTATGGCCAGTAATTCCCTGTCGCCAATTTCATAATTGCACTCCGCTGGAGACAATTTCTTAGAGAAGAAATCACACGGATGTAAGGAACCATCAGGCGTAGGACGTTGATACAAGAGGGCACCTACTCCAGTCTCAGACGCATCGACCTGAAGAACGAAAGGCAGGACAGAGTTAGGATGAGCCAGAACTGGAGCGGAAGCAAAGGCAATCTTAAGACTATCAAAGGCCTTAATGGCAGTAGGTGACCAATGGAGTGGATCATTCTCTTTACGGGTCATGTCTGTGATAGGTTTGACCAAGGAAGAAAAGTTTTTAATAAACTTTATATAGTAATTGGCGCACCCCAAAAAATGTTGAATAGACTGAAGACCAACTGGGTGAGGCCACTGCAAAACTGCAGATAACTTGTCAGGATCCATGGAGAACCCTGTAACGGAGATAACATAACCTAGGAAGGTTACTTGAGTCTGATGGAACTCACATTTCTCAAGTTTACAAAACAGGCCGTTCTCACGTAGTCTCTGAAGAACCTGTGAAACATCAGAACGATGAGCCTCAATTGTGTGGGTGAGTGTATGAGGATGTCGTCTAAGTACACCACAACACACTGTTGCAACATATCTTGTAGGACATCATTAATAAATTCCTGAAAAACAGCAGGAGCATTACATAGGCCAAAGGGCATTACAAGATACTCATAATGCCCACTCCTGGTGTTAAATGCTGTTTTCCATTCGTGACCCTCCTTAATCCTAACGAGACTGTACACTCCTCTCAAAACAAGTTTAGTAAAGACCGTAGCTCCCTTGAGACGGTCAAAGAGTACTGTAATGAGCGGAATAGGGTAAGCATTCTTAATGGTAAGACAATTAAGACCCCTATAATCGATACATGGTCTTAACTCACCACCCTTTTTCTTCACAAAGAAGAAGCCAGCCCCTGCAGGAGAGCAGGATTTGCGGATGATTCCCCGCAACAGAGCATCAGCAACATACTCCTCCATAGCACAATTCTCTGCAAAAGACAGAGGGTACACCCGGCCCCGAGGAGGAATGGCTCCGGGTTGCAGGTCTATGGCACAATCGTAAGACCGATGAGGAGGCAACGTACCGGCACACACCTTGTCAAACACGTCTAGGAACTCTCAATACTCCTCTGGCAATTGAGATACCGAAGAAGTGCACAAGACTTTAACTGGTTTCTGAAGACAAATGGAAATACATTGCGGGGACCACAACACAATTTCAGACCTGCGCCAGTCGAGACTGGGATTGTGCTTTTGGAGCCAGGGATAACCCAGAACAACCAGAAAATGTGGAGAGTTTATCACCTGGAACTGGAGGGTTTCAAAATGGAGAGCCCCAACAGCTAACGGAGCAGTTTTGTGAGTAACGAGTGCGGGCTGAAGGGGCCTGCTATCAATGGCCTCAATAGCAAGCGGAACGGACCGAGGCAAAACAGGAATGGAGTGCTTTGATACAAAAGCACTGTCAATGAAATAGCCCGAAGCACCGGAGTCAACAACAGCCTGAGTGACTATGGAGGAGTCCACCCAGGAAAGGACAACCATGACAAAAGGTTTCTCCTTAAGCGGTTCCGGGGAAGAGGATAAACCACCCAAGGTCTGCCCCAGACAGGACCTTAGGTGTGAGCGTTTCCCGGGCCGTGTAGGACAAGACTTCAAAAGGTGGCCCTGTAACCCACAATAGAGGCAGAGCCCCTCCCTCCTCCTAAAAGCCCTCTCCGCCGCAGAGAGACGCGTGAATCCCAACTGTATTGGCTCAGCAGTACCTGGTGACTCGGGACCAGGAGGCATGGGAGGAGAGGAAGGCATGGGTGGGAACAAACATGTAGGAGACAACGGAACAGGAGGCTTCCGCAAGTGCTCCTTGAAAGAGGGCCTCTCTCTGAGTCTGATATCAATTAGGATAAAAAAAAACACCAATGCCTCGAGATCCTCTGGTAAATCTCTGGCAGCAACTTTGTCTTTAATCGCATCAGAGAGCCCATGAAAGAAGGCGGCAACAAGGGCATCATTGTTCCAACCTACCTCTGTGGCAAGCGTATGGAACTCAATAGCATACTGAGCAACAGATCTTGTACCTTGCTGAATGGACATGAGTTGTTTAGTAGCAGAGGAGGAGCAAGCCAGAACATCAAATACCCTTCAAAAGGAGGCCACAAATTCAGGGTAATTTGAAATAACAGGTTTATTAGTCTCCCACAAGGGATTAGCCCAGGCAAGAGCTGTGTCAGAGAGTAACGAGATGAGAAATCCCACCTTAGCTCTGTCAGAGGGAAATGCCTGAGGTAACATCTCAAAGTAAATGCCCACCTGGTTCAAAAACCCTCTGCGCTGAATAGGATCACCTCCATATCGCTGAGGTAGAGGTGCAGAACTGGACATGCTCCTGGTAGGCATAGGTGCAGCAGCGGAAACAGGAGCAGCCATAACTTGCGGGACACTTTGGTCCAAATGTGCAGTGCGAGTCAGCAGGGTTGGCAGGGCTAGTGCAAATTGATCCAAGCAGTGATCCTGTTCATCCATCCTGGAAATGATGGCAGGTAAAGGTGGATTATTAGCACCATCAGGATTCATGGCCTTTGCGTAATGTCAGGGACGAGAAGTGCAAAAATAATCAGTCCTTTATTCATAGCAAAAAATAATAAAAAGTCCACAAGTCAAATAGCAGGAGTAAAAACCAGAGCTGGTAGTCAGACGAGCCGAGTCAGGAGCCAAAGCGAATAGTCAGACGAGCTGGAATCAGGAACAAGGAAAACAGCAGAGTCAGGAACAAGCCAGGGATCAGGAACCAGGAAGGACGTCAGGCAGCCAGGTAATACACAGGAACTCTCACAAACAGGTCTGAGACAACGCAAAGGCAAAGCATACTGAACAGAGGCCCTTTAAATAATAAGTGATGACATCACAATTCTGAGACTGCATCCTGTCTCACATGGATGATGCACACCAGTCTGGCCATAAAAGGAAGTGTAGGAAATGAGCAGCATCCCCCACAATGCACCATAGTCAGGAAGAGAGGTGAGTAAAATGGCTACCAGCAGCACATGGCAAACAACAGGGGAAAAACCCTGACACCTGGCTGCAATTGAGTCTCTAAATTTATCTCAAGCATCAGAGGGCAAGGCCCAAAGTATTAAGCACTGCGACAGAGCTTTCCCGGGCCCTCCGCCATCAGCAGTGATAAGTGCAATTGATCCCTTGAGCCCCCAGGACATAACTATCATGTCACTGTGCCTACCATACCCTTCGACATAGTAGTTACTTCTTACCTTATGCTGTGGTCCCCGCTAGCCAGACCATAGCCATAGGCATGAGGCATCTCCCTTCATGTAATTAGGGATCGCTGATAACGCTCCCATTACTATATATAGGTAGATTGTCAAATCGTTACAGACAGTGACAGGTCTGTGTCACTCCTATCCACAGGGTCACACACACAACTTCACACAGATAACCCCAATATACTCCTATCTGCAAGGTCACACATGACTACACACCGCTAACCCCATACACACTCCTATCCACAAGGTCACACACACAACTACACACAGATAACCCCATACACACTCCTATCCACAAGGTCACACACACACACACACAACTACACACAGACAACCCATACACACTCCTATCCTCAAGGTCACACACACAACTACACACTGATAACATCATACACACTCCTATCCGCAAGGTCACACATATAACCCCATACACAATCCTATCCACAAGGTCACACAAACAACTACACACAAATAACCCTATACACACTCCTATCCACAAGGTCACACACACACAACTACACACAGACAACCCATACACACTCCTATCCTCAAAGTCACACACACAACTACACACTGATAACCCCATACACACTCCTATCCAGAAGGTCACACACACAACTACACAAAGATAACCCCATACACACTCCTATCCACAAGGTCACACACAAACAACTACACATAAATAACCCCATACACACTACTATCCACAAGGTCACACACAAACAACTACACATAAATAACCCTATACGCACTCCTATCCCCAAGGTCACACACACAACTACACACAGATAACCCCAATATACTCCTTTCCACAATGTCACACATACAACTACACACAGCTAAACCCAATATACTCCTTTCCACAATGTCACACACACAACTACACACAGATAACCCCAATATACTCCTTTCCACAATGTCACACACACAACTACACACAGATAACCCCATACACACTCCTGTTCACAAGGTCACACACACAACTACACACAGCTAAACCCATACACACTCCTTTCCACAATGTCACACACACAACTACACACAGCTAACCCCATACAAACTCCTATCCACAAGGTCACACACACACCACTACACACAGATAACCCCAATATACTCCAATCCACAAGGTCACACACAACTACACGCAGATAACCCCATACACACTCCTATCCACAAGGTCACACACACAACGGCACACAGCTAACCTCATAAATACTCCTATCCAAAAGGTCACACACACAACTACACACAGATAACCCCAATATGCTCCTATCCACAAGGTCACACACACACCACTACACACAGATAACCCCAATATACTCCAATCCACAAGGTCACACACAACTACACACCGCTAACCCCATACACACTCCTATCCACAAGGTCACACACACACAACTACACACATATAACCCCATACACACTCCTATCCACAAGGTTACACACACAACTACACACAGACAACCCATACACACTCCTATCCTCAAGGTCACACACACAACTACACACAGACAACCCATACACACTCCTATCCTCAAGGTCACACACACAACTACACACAGATAACCCCAATATACTCCTTTACACAAGGTCACACACACAGATAACCCCATACATACTCCTATCAACAAGGTCACACACACACAACTACACACATATAACCCCATAGACACTCCTATCCACAAGGTCACACACACAACTACACACAGACAACGCATACACACTCCTATCCTCAAGGTCACACACACAACTACACACTGATAACCCATACACACTCCTATCCACAAGGTCACACATATAACCCCATACACACTCCTATCCACAAGGTCACACATATAACCCCATACGCACTCCTATCCACAAGGTCACACACAACTGATCACAGATAATCCCATACACACTCCTATCCACAAGGTCTCACACACGACTACACACAGATAACCACAATATACTCCTTTACACAAGGTCACACACACAGATAACCTCATACACACTCCTATCAACAAGATCACACACACACACAACTACACATATATAACCCCATACACACTCCTATCCACAAGGTCACACACAACTACACACAGACAACCCATACACACTCCTATCCTCAAGGTCACACACACAACTACACACTGATAACCCCATACACACTCCTATCCACAAGATCACACATATAACCCCATACACACTCCTATCCACAAGGTCACACACACAACTACATACAGATAACCCTATATACACTCCTATCCACAAGGTCACACATACACACAACTACACACCGCTAACCCCATACACACTCCTATCCACAAGGTCACAAACACAACTACACACAGATAACCCCAATATACTCCAATCCACAAGGTCACACACACACACAACTACACACAGATAACCCCAATATACTCCTATCCACAAGGTCACACACACAACTACACACAGATAATCCCATACACATTCCTATCCACAAGGTCTCACACGCAACTACACACAGATAACCCCAATATACTCCTTTACACAAGGTCACACACACAGATAACCTCATACACACTCCTATCAACAAGGTCACACACACACAACTACACACATATAACCCCATAGACACTCCTATCCACAAGGTCACACACACAACTACACACAGACAACGCATACACACTCCTATCCTCAAGGTCACACACACAACTACACACTGATAACCCATACACACTCCTATCCACAAGGTCACACATATAACCCCATACACACTCCTATCCACAAGGTCACACACACACAACTACATACAGATAACCCTATACACACTCCTATCCAAAAGGTCACACATACACACAACTACACACAGATAACCCTATATGCACTCCTATCCCCAAGGTCACATACACACAACTACACACAGATAACCCCAATATACTCCAATCCACAAGGTCACACACACACACACACACACAACTACACACAGATAACCTCAATATACTCCTATCCACAAGGTCACACACACACAACTACACACAGCTAACCCCATACACACTCCTATCCACAAGGTCACACACACAACTACACACCGATAACCCCATGCACACTCCTATCCACAAGGTTACACACACAACTACACACAGAGAACCCCAATATACTCCTATCTACAAGGTCACACATGACTACACACCACTAACCCCATACACACTCCTATCCACAAGGTCACACACACAACTACACACAGACAACCCATACACACTCCTATCCTCAAAGTCACACACACAACTACACACTGATAACCCCATACACACTCCTATCCACAAGGTCACAGATATAACCCCATACACACTCCTATCCACAAGGTCACACACACAACTACACACAGATAATCCCATACACACTCCTATCCACAAGGTCTCACACACAACTACACACAGATAACCCTAATATACTCCTTTACACAAGTTCACACACACAGATGACCCCTTACACACTACTATCAACAAGGTCACACACACAACTACACACATATAACCCCAATATACTCCTATCCACAAGGTCACACACAGAGATAACCCCATACACACTTCCATCAACAAGGTCACACTCACACAACTACAAACATATAACCCCATACACACACCTATCTACAAGGTCACACACACAACTACACACTGATAACCCCATACACACTCCTATCCACAAGGTCACACACACAACTACACACAGATAACCCCATACACACTCCTACCCACAAGGTCACACACACACACAACTACACACTGATAACCCCATACACACTCCTATCCACAAGGTCGCACACACAACTACACACAGATAACCCCATACACACTCCTATCCTCAAGGTCACACACACAAATACACACTGATAACCCCATACACACTCCTATCCTCAAGGTCACACACACAAATACACACAGATAACCCCATGCACACTCCTATCCACAAGGTCACACACACAACTACACACAGATAACCACAATATACTCCTTTACACAAGGTCACACACACAACTACAGACATATAACCCCATACACACTCCTATCCACAAGGTCACACACACAACTACACACAGATAACCCCAATATACTCCTTTACACAAGATCACACACACAACTACACACAGATAACCCCAATATATTCCTTTACACAAGGTCACACACACAACTACACACAGATAACCCCATGCACACTCCTATCCACAAGGTCACACACACAACTGCACACAGATAACCCCATACAAACTCCTATCCACAAGGTCACACACACACACACACACACACACAACTACACACTCTCATCCAACACAGACATCCCCATACACACAATGTTATGGTTAAGACAGGCAATCAAATATTTCACAGTAACAAAGGGGTTAAGCAGGAGAATGGTCACTAGTCAAGTAGGGTTCAGTAACAAGCAGGCAGTCTAATCTTTCACAGTAACAAAGGGTTTAAGCAGGAGAATGGTCACTAGGCAAGCAGGGTTCAGTAACAAGCAGACAATACAATCTTTCACAGTGACACAATTGTTAAGCAGGAGAATGGTCACTAGGCAAGTAGGGTTCAGTAACAAGCAGACAATACAATCTTTCACAGTGACACAATTGTTAAGCAGGAGAATGTTCACTAGGCAAGTAGGGTTCAGTAACAGGCAGGCAGTCTAATCTTTCACAGTGACACAATTGTTAAGCAGGAGAATGGTCACTAGGCAAGCAGGGTTCAGTAACAGGCAGGCAGTCTAATCTTTCACAGTAACAAAGGGGTTAAGCAGGAGAATGGTCACTAGGCAAGTAGGGTTCAGTAACAGGCAGGCAGTCTAATCTTTCACAGTAGCAAAGGGGTTAAGCAGGAGAATGGTCACTAGGCAAGTAGGGTTCAGTAACAGGCAGGCAGTCTAATCTTTCACAGTAACAAAGGGTTTAAGCAGGAGAATGGTCACTAGGCAAGCAGGGTTCAGTAACAAGCAGACAATACAATCTTTCACAGTGACACAATTGTTAAGCAGGAGAATGGTCACTAGGCAAGTAGGGTTCAGTAACAGGCAGGCAGTCTAATCTTTCACAGTAACAAAGGGTTTAAGCAGGAGAATGGTCACTAGGCAAGCAGGGTTCAGTAACAAGCAGACAATACAATCTTTCACAGTGACACAATTGTTAAGCAGGAGAATGGTCACTAGGCAAGCAGGGTTCAGTAACAGGCAGGCAGTCTAATCTTTCACAGTAACAAAGGGTTTAAGCAGGAGAATGGTCACTAGGCAAGCAGGGTTCAGTAACAGGCAGGCAGTCTAATCTTTCACAATAACAAAGGGTTTAAGCAGGAGAATGGTCACTAGGCAAGCAGGGTTCAGTAACAGGCAGGCAGTCTAATCTTTCACAGTAACAAAGGGTTTAAGCAGGAGAATGGTCACTAGGCAAGCAGGGTTCAGTAACAGGCAGGCAGTCTAATCTTTCACAGTAACAAAGGGTTTAAGCAGGAGAATGGTCACTAGGCAAGTAGGGTTCAGTAACAAGCAGACAATACAATCTTTCACAGTAACAAAGGGTTTAAGCAGGAGAATGGTCACTAGGCAAGCAGGGTTCAGTAACAGGCAGGCAGTCTAATCTTTCACAGTAACAAAGGGTTTAAGCAGGAGAATGGTCACTAGGCAAGTAGGGTTCAGTAACAATCAGACAATACAATCTTTCACAGTAACAAAGGGTTTAAGCAGGAGAATGGTCACTAGGCAAGCAGGGTTCAGTAACAAGCAGACAATACAATCTTTCACCGTAACAAAGGGTTTAAGCAGGAGAATGGTCACTAGGCAAGCAGGGTTCAGTAACAGGCAGGCAGTCAAATCTTTCACAGTAACAAAGGGGTTAAGCAGGAGAATGGTCACTAGGCAAGCAGGGTTCAGTAACAGGCAGGCAGTCTAATCTTTCACAGTAACAAAGGGGTTAAGCAGGAGAATGGTCACTAGGCAAGTAGGGTTCAGTAACAGGCAGGCAGTCTAATCTTTCACAGTAGCAAAGGGGTTAAGCAGGAGAATGGTCACTAGGCAAGTAGGGTTCAGTAACAGGCAGGCAGTCTAATCTTTCACAGTAACAAAGGGTTTAAGCAGGAGAATGGTCACTAGGCAAGCAGGGTTCAGTAACAGGCAGGCAGTCTAATCTTTCACAGTAACAAAGGGGTTAAGCAGGAGAATGGTCACTAGGCAAGTAGGGTTCAGTAACAGGCAGGCAGCCTAATCTTTCACAGTAACAAAGGGGTTAAGCAGGAGAATGGTCACTAGGCAAGCAGGGTTCAGTAACAGGCAGGCAGTCTAATCTTTCACAGTAACAAAGGGTTTAAGCAGGAGAATGGTCACTAGGCAAGCAGGGTTCAGTAACAAGCAGACAATACAATCTTTCACAGTGACACAATTGTTAAGCAGGAGAATGTTCACTAGGCAAGCAGGGTTCAGTAACAAGCAGGCAGTCTAATCTTTCACTAACGAAGGGGTTAAAGGGATATTGCAGTGATTTTCAACCTTTTTTTTCTGTGGCACACTTTTTTACATTAAAAAATCCTGCGGAACACCACCATCCCAAAATGAAAAGTGTTATCTGTGGAGCACAAGATTATATGTGGAGCACCTCCCTCTTCCTCTCCAGTGAGTCTCTAGTCCTCCAGTCATGTTCCTTGTGCTGAGAAGGAACGTGAGTGACGTGACCTGGCTGGAACATGCATGGGGTATTGAAGTGTCGCATGGTGCTGAGTGTAGAGCCGGCACTGGGCATGTGTTGTGGTGGGTGGGGGTTCCTTCCTCCTTCGGGAGGCAGCTGTCACTGCGCAGTTACCCTCATTCATCATCTCACTCAAAATAATAAAACGGCCCAGAATAAAAAACAAGCAAAATTTAAAAAATATGTCACACTGTTGTCAGTCTGCAGTGGCACACCTGAGGATCTCTCACGGCACACTGGTTGAAAAACACTGGGATACTGAACCTAAATTTTTTCTTTCGTAATTCAGATAGAGCATGCAATTTTAAGCAACTTTCTAATTTACTCCTATTATAAATTTTTCTTCGTTTTTTTGCTATCTTTATTTGAAAAATAAGGCATCTAAGCTATTTTTTGGTTGAGAACCCTGGACAGCCTTTGTTCATTGATGGGTGAATTTATCCACCAATCAGCAAGAACAACCCAGTTTATTCACCAAAAATGGGCCGGCATCTAAACTTACTTTCTTGCATTTCAAATAAAGATTCCAAGAGAATGAAGAAAATTTTATAACTAGGTAGCTATTAAATAGTTATTAACTATTTAATAGCTATTGTACCTAGTTAAAATAAATACAAAGTTGCCTGTAAAATAACTATTAATCCTAAAATAGCTACAATGTAATTATTAGTTATATTGTAGCTATATTAGGGTTTATTTGATAGGTAAGTATTTAGTTTTAAATAGGATTAATTTAGTTAATTTTAGGAATATTATTTTGTTTATTTTAAATTATATTTATGTTAGGGGGTGTTACGGTTAGAGTTAGGTTTAGGGGTTAATAACTTTATTATAGTAGCGGCGACGGTGCGGGCGGGAGATTAGGGGTTAATAATTGTAGGTAGGTAGCGGCAATGTTAGGGAGGGCAGATTAGGGGTTAATACTATTTATTATAGTGTTTGTGAGGCGGGAGTGCGGCGGTTTAGGGGTTAATACATTTATTATAGTGGGGGCGAGGACCGGTCAGCAGATTAGGGGTTAATAAGTGTAGTTAGGTAGCGGCGACGTTGGGGGGGCAGATTAGGGTTAATAAATATAATATAGGGGTCGGCGATGTTAGGGGCAGCAGATTAGGGGTTTATAGGTATAATGTAGGTGGCGGCGGCGTCCGGTCGGCAGATTAGGGGTTAAAAAAATGTATTATAGTGGCGGCGATGTGGGGGGGACTCGGTTTAGGGGTACATAGGTAGTTTATGGGTGTTAGTGTACTTTGTAGCACAGTAGTTAAGAGCTTTATAAACCGGCGTTAGCCCATAAAGCTCTTAACTACTGACTTTTTTGTCGGTAGAGGGTCTACCGCTCACTTCTCCCAAGACTCCAAATTCCGGCGTTAGGCAGATCCCATTGAAAAGATAGGATACGCAATTGGCGTAAGGGGATCTGCGGTAGCCTGGAGTCGCGGTGAGAAAGTGAGCGTTAGACCCTTTCCTGGCTGACTCTAAATACCAGCGGGCGGTAAAAAGCAACGTTAGGACCCCTTGGATACACAGAAACAAAGATAGCCTGAAACAGCAGAGTTTCAAAGAAGTAGAGAGTTTTAAATATTTGGGAATCAAATTACATAAAGATCCTAATATGTGGTATAAACTCAATTTCACACCCTTTTTTTCACATATAATGGCGAAGCTGCAGTGTTGGTCCCTCTTTCCGATTGCACTAGCAGCTAAAGTGATGCTGATCAAAACTATTCTTTTCCCTCAAATATTATATATCATGAATAATCTTCCATTATTTATTAAAGATAAGGACATTAATAGTTTTAATCAGGCATGCGCAAACTTCTTTTGGAATAAGACTAGACATATGCTGGCTGTAGTAAAACTCTCGCAGCTTAAGGAATTTGGAGGCATGGCATTTCCAGATATAAGGACATACAATATTGCCATAGTAGCACGTTATGGAGTCGATTGGCTCCTATCCTCTAATCATCTGACTAATATTAAAATCGAGGAGAACCTCATACAACCGATATCCCTTAAATCGATCCTACACTGCCCACATTTACAGCTCCCGGATAATATTAAAACAACCACCAGTATATATAATGTGGTGAAAGCATGGTAGCAACTATGTGCTCGCTTGAAGATTAATTTCCACTTCTCAGCTTTTTTAACAGTTAGAGGGAATCCTGAATTCCAACCAGGATGTCAGTACGTGAAATTCAGAAGGTGGGCTGAAATGGGTCTATCAAGGGTAGTACAGTTTCTAGATGAAGGGGCCAATATGAAAACATTTGAGAATATAGCGTCTGAATACAATTTATCTAACAAGAACTTTTATGCATATCTTCAGCTTAGACAGTTTATAAATAAAAAATTGCAAGAAGGAGCATGGTCAGAAATTTGAAGTAATTGGAGACTATATTAACACATACAGACAAGGGAATCAATCAATATCATTATTATATAAGATTTTATTGGCAAAGAAAGGACAGTTAAATATGGATCAGATTTTACTATATTGGTCTAAACATTTTGAAGAGATTAATTATGATAATATCAAAAAGCTTATTAAGTGGTTAAATGAAGCTCCCCTGCGTTCCTCCTGGAAGGAATCGCATTTAAAGCTCCTTAATAATGCCCATTGCCTACATTTCACCAAAGAGACTAGCCCTGTGGACACCAGGACAATCAGGTTGTTGTTGCAAATGTTATATGCCTGTAGCAGACCTACTCCATAGTTTTGTCTAAAAATAAGACAATTCTGGCAGAAAGTTAACTTTTGGCTAAATAAGAGTACACTGGAGCATTTCTCCCTTGATCCAAGATCTATCTTTTTTACCCACAGAGGCACAGAGCTGCGACTTGATTAACACAACTATTTTAATGGTACGTAATTTGATTTTGAGAAACTGGAAAAACAAGAAACCCCCCTCCTTCAGTGTATTCATTGAAGCAATCAAAGCACAGATTATTTCTGAGCAACACAACATATCAAATATACATAACAAACAAATACAACGTTTCTTTAAAAAATGGACAAAACCATTCAGTCATTATGGTTTTGTCCATCTCTATACAATTCATACTCACTAAAGCGTTTCATAAATCAGAATACTTTGAGGGATTGATATTAAGGGAGATATTCCCAGTAACTTGGTACTGACCCAGTAAACTTTAGATTGGGATTTGGAGGGAGAGGAATTGGAGGGCAAGAAGGCGTCAATCCATCATCTCAGGGTATTATTACATTTTCTTTCCCCTCCCCCCCCCCCCTCGTCTTTGAAGCATATATAATTTTATCATGTTTATCTAAAAGTTAGATGTTCCGGTCTGTGTCTGCTGTATATATAATATTCATAAAAGGTTAGGCTATGGATGTATTTCGCTGACCATGCTATCTTAATTTGCTTTTCCTTATTTGATGTCAATATCTAGACTTGTATTTTTTCTGTCCTTGTCTATTTTATATTCAATTTTGCATGGTGGAATATTTGCTTCATTTGTTTTTTCCTGACAATAAAAAAAAAAAAAAGTGAAATATTTACTGTAAATACATAGTTAAAACCTTTATTAAATATGAAAATTGCATAAATATGATATTTTTTTCATCTACTTAACGGAAAAATGCTCTAATACACTTTTATATATGTCTGTATATGTGTACATATGTATTCATGTGCTTATATGTGTATATATATATCTAAATAAATATATACACATATAAATACATATTTACACACATATAAACACACACACATATATATATATATATATATATATATATATATATATATAAACACACACACATAGATCTCTAAACATGTATCTCAGAAACAAAAGGCTGCAAAGGGATTAAATTTAAACACCTGAGACCTCATATCTTTGAGCCTTTATAACTTTATTGTGCAATATTTTTTTTCAATAATTGTTATTGGATAGTGTTGTGTGTGTAACTGTACTGTGTAAGGTATATTTATTTGATGGTATTATGTGTAACTGTACTGTGTAATGTATATTTATTAGATGGTGTTATGTGTAACTGTACTGTGTAATGTATATTTATTAGATGGTATTATGTGTAACTGTACTGTGTAATGTATATTTATTAGAAAAAGTGTTATTATGTGTGTAACTGTACTGTATAATGTATATTTATTAGATAGTGTTATAAGTGTAACTGTACTGTGTAAGGTATATTTATTAGATAGTGTTACTATAAGTGTAACTGTACTGTATAATGTATATTTATTAGATAGTGTTATTATAAGTGTAACTGTACTGTGTAAGGTATATTTATTAGATAGTGTTATTATGTGTGTAACTGTACTGTATAATGTATATTTATTAGATAGTGTTATTATAAGTGTAACTGTACTGTGTAAGGTATATTTATTAGATAGTGTTATTATAAGTGTAACTGTACTGTATAATGTATATTTATTAGATAGTGTTATTATATGTGTAACTGTACTGTGTAAGGTATATTTATTAGATAGTGTTATTATATGTGTAACTGTATTGTGTAATGTATATTTATTAGATAGTGTTATTATAAGTGTAACTGTACTGTGTAATGTATATTTATTAGATAGTGTTATTATAAGTGTAACTGTACTGTGTAAGGTATATTTATTAGATAGTGTTATTATGTGTGTAACTGTACTGTATAATGTATATTTATTAGATAGTGTTATTATAAGTGTAACTGTACTGTGTAAGGTATATTTATTAGATAGTGTTATTATAAGTGTAACTGTACTGTGTAAGGTATATTTATTAGATAGTGTTATTATAAGTGTAACTGTACTGTGTAAGGTATATTTATTAGATAGTGTTATTATAAGTATAACTGTACTGTGTAAGGTATATTTATTAGATAGTGTTATTATAAGTATAACTGTACTGTGTAATGTATATTTATTAGATGGTGTTATTATAAGTGTAATTGTACTGTGTAATGTATATTTATTAGATAGTGTTATTATAAGTGTAACTGTACTGTGTAAGGTATATTTATTAGACAATGTTATTATAAGTGTAACTGTACTGTGTAATGTATATTTATTAGATAGTGTTATTATGAGTGTAACTGTACTGTGTAAGGTATATTTATTAGATAGTGTTATTATAAGTGTAACTGTACTGTGTAAGGTATATTTATTAGATAGTGTTATTATAAGTGTAACTGTACTGTGTAAGGTATATTTATTAGATAGTGTTATTATAAGTGTAACTGTACTGTGTAATGTATATTTATTAGATGGTGTTATTATAAGTGTAACTGTACTGTGTAATGTATATTTATTAGATGGTGTTATTATAAGTGTAACTGTACTGTGTAATGTATATTTATTAGATACTGTTATTATAAGTGTAACTGTACTGTGTAAGGTATATTTATTAGATAGTGTAATTATAAGTGTAACTGTACTGTGTAATGTATATTTATTAGATAGTGTTATTATAAGTGTAACTGTACTGTGTAAGGTATATTTATTAGATGGTGTTATTATAAGTGTAACTGTACTGTGTAAGGTATATTTATTAGATGGTGTTATTATAAGTGTAACTGTACTGTGTACGGTATATTTATTAGATGGTGTTATTATAAGTGTAACTGTACTGTGTAATGTATATTTATTAGATGGTGTTATTATAAGTGTAACTGTACTGTGTAATGTATATTTATTAGATACTGTTATTTTAAGTGTAACTGTACTGTGTAAGGTATATTTATTAGATAGTGTTATTATAAGTGTAACTGTACTGTGTAATGTATATTAGATAGTGTTATTATAAGTGTAACTGTACTGTGTAAGGTATATTTATTATATAGTGTTATTATAAGTGTAACTGTACTGTGTAAGGTATATTTATTAGATAGTGTTATTATAAGTATAACTGTACTGTGTAATGTATATTTATAAGATAGTGTTATTATAAGTGTAACTGTACTGTGTAAGGTATATTTATTAGATGGTGTTATTATAAGTGTAACTGTACTGTGTAATGTATATTTATTAGATAGTGTTATTATAAGTATAACTGTACTGTGTAATGTATATTTATAAGATAGTGTTATTATAAGTGTAACTGTACTGTGTAAGGTATATTTATTAGATAGTGTTATTATAAGTGTAACTGTACTGTGTAAGGTATATTTATTAGATAGTGAGATTATAAGTGTAACTGTACTGTCTAAGGTATATTTATTAGATAGTGTTATTATAAGTGTAACTGTACTGTGTAAGGTATATTTATTAGATAGTGTTATTATAAGTGTAACTGTACTGTGTAATGTATATTTATTAGATAGTGTTATTATAAGTGTAACTGTACTGTGTAAGGTATATTTATTTGATGGTATTATGTGTAACTGTACTGTGTAATGTATATTTATTAGATAGTGTTATTATAAGTGTAACTGTACTGTGTAAGGTATATTTATTAGATAGTGTTATTATAAGTGTAACTGTACTGTGTAAGGTATATTTATTAGATGGTATTATGTGTAACTGTACTGTGTAATGTATATTTATTAGATGGTATTATGTATAACTGTACTGTGTAATGTATATTTATTAGATGGTATTATGTATAGCTGTACTGTGTAATGTATATTTATTAGATAGTGGTATTATGTGTGTAACTGTACTGTGTAATGTAGTTTTATTAGATAGTGTTATTATGTGTGTAACTGTACTGTGTAATGCATATTTATTAGATAGTGTTATTATGTGTGTAACTGTACTGTGTAATGTATATTTATTATATAGTGTTATTATAAGTGTAACTGTACTGTGTAATGTATATTTATTAGATAGTGTTATTATGTGTGTAACTGTACTGTGTAAGGTATATTTATTAGATAGTGTTATTATAAGTGTAACTGACCTGTGTAATGTATATTTATTATATAGTGTTATTATAAGTGTAACTGTACTGTGTAATGTATATTTATTAGACGGTGTTATGTGTAACTAATGTGTAATGTATATTTATTAGATGGTATTATGTGTAACTGTACTGTGTAATGTATATTTATTAGATGGTGTTATGTGTAACTGTACTGTGTAATGTATATTTATTAGATGGTGTTAAGTGTAACTGTACTGTGTAATATATATTTATTATATGGTGTTATGTGTAACTGTAATGTGTAATGTATATTTATTATATGGTGTTAAAGGGACACTGAACCCAATTTTTTTCTTTTGTAATTTAGAAAGAGCATGCAATTTTAAGCTAATTTCTAATTTACTCCTATTATCAATTTTTCTTTGTTGTCTTGCTATCATTATTTGAAAAAGAAGGCATCTAAGCTTTTTTTTGGTTTCAGTACTCTGGACAGCAGTTTTTGATTGGTGGATGAATTTATCCACCAATCAGCAAGGACAACCCAGGTTGTTCACCAAAAATGGGCCGGCATCTAAACTTACATTCTTGCATTTCAAATAAAGATTCCAAGAGAATGAAGAAAATTTGATAATAGGAGTAAATTAGAAAGTTGCTTAAAATTTCATGCTCTATCTGAATCACGAAAGAAAAATTTTGGGTACAGTGTCCCTTTAAGTGTAACTGTACTGTGTAATGTATATTTATTAGATGGTGTTATGTGTAACTGTAATGTGTAATGTATATTTATTAGATGGTATTATGTGTAATTGTACTGTGTAATGTATATTAGATGGTTTTATGTGTAACTGTAATGTGTAATGTATATTTATTAGATGGTATTATGTGTAACTGTACTGTGTAATATATATTTATTAGATGGTATTATGTATAACTGTACTGTGTAATGTATATTTATTAGATGGTGTTATGTGTAACTGTAATGTGTAATGTATATTTATTAGATGGTATTATGTGTAATTGTACTGTGTAATGTATATTTATTAGATAGTGTTATGTGTAACTGTAATGTGTAATGTATATTTATTAGATGGTGTTATGTGTAACTAATGTGTAATGTATATTTAAAACTTTAAATTGTTTTGTAAGAGTCCCAACTTTCAAGATGGTGACCATAAGGACTATTCTGCCTTTTTTTTTAGCAAGGTCACTTCATGTCCATAATAGACTTGCAGGACGCTTACCGTCACATTCCGATTCATGCCGACCACTATCGATTTTTGAGATTCTCTTTTCTAAACAAGCATTACCAATTTGTCGCTCTTCCATTTGGCCTAGCAACAGCACCAAGAATATTCTCAAAGGTTCTCAGTGCCTTTCTATCTGTTATCAGAGAGCAGGGTATTGCGGTGTTTCCTTATTTGGACGATATCTTGGTACTGGCTCAATCTTTTCATTTAGTAGAATCTCACACAAAACAACTGTTGTTGTTTATTCAAAAACATGGTTGGAGGATCAATTTACCAAACAGTTTCTTGATTCCTCAGACAAAGGTCACCATTTTAGGTTTCCAGATAACTTTAGTATCCATAACTCTATTCCTAACAGAAAAGAGGTGATAGAGACTGAAGGTTTAGACAGGCTGTAACCAATCTCAATCGTTCCCTTCAGTGGCTATGTGCATGGAAGTTTTAGGTCTCATGACTGCAGCATAGGACGCAATTCCTTTTGCTCGTTTTCATATGAGATCTCTTCAGCTTTGCATGTTGCAGCAATGGTGCAGGGATTATACTCAGATATCACAACTGATATACTTAAATCCCAGCACTCAACTCTCTCTGACTTGGTGGTTAAACATCACCTTATTGTTCAAGGGGCCTCCTTTGTTCATCCTACCTGGTTTGTGATCACAACAGATGCAAATCTCACAGGTTGGGGAGCTGTCTGGGGATCTCTGACAGCACAAGGAGTTTGGAATCCTCGAGAGGTGAGGTTACCAATCAATATCTTGCTATTTTCAGAGCTCTTCAGGCTTGGCCTCTATTAAAGAGTGAACTATATATTCAGTTTCAAACAGACAATGTTACAACAGTGGCATATGTCAATCATCAAGGGGGGACTCACAGTCCCCTAGCAAGGAAATAAGTATCTCTAATACTTTCTTGGGCGGAATCCAACTCTTGTCTAATCACTGCGATTCATATCCCAGGTGTAGACAATTGGGAAGCGGATTATCTCAGCCGTCAATCTCTACATCTGGGGGAGTGGTCTCTCCATCCAGATGTATTCTGATTGTGCAGATGTGGGGTCTTAAACACATAGATCTGATGGTCTCATTTAAACAAGAAACTTCCCAGATACTTCTCCAGGTCCAGGGATCCTCAGGCGGAAATGATGGCAGTTTCCTTGTTTTACCAACCTGCTTACATTTTTCCACCTCTGGTTCTCTTCTTCCAAGAGTGATCTCAAAGATCATAATGGAGCAATCTTATGTGTTTCTGATAGCACCAGCATGGCCTCACAGGTTCTGGTATGCGGACCAGAGCGGCCCTGGAAATGTTAGAAGACCAGCCCCCCACACTGCTATGGAGATATATGCTGTGGATCTGGCTTGCACACATGACAATGTCAGTATAAGTATTTATTAATATAACTGTTAGGCTCACTCCAAACCTCATACTAGATTAATCCTTCATATCTAAAGTCAGACTTCTATAATACTTTTCTTATTCATACAAAACAACTTTATTTTTGTAAACATATTGCTAATTGCCTCTGGCTATTTATACATATTTAGATGTTGAACCAATGCAACCTTACTTCTATAAATACGCTGATCTGATAAGGCATAATTCATTCTTTGTCTCAGTGAATGCAGCTATTGTGTCCCCTCATACAATAACCTTTCTGATAATAAAAAACAAATGTATTGATGTAAACACTGGCCTTTGGTACAAATCAATGTCTGACACCCACCTCATCCATCTCCTGGGCCATCTGTCCCAGCTTGGCCTCATCCTCCAGCAGCTCATTGAGCTGGAGCAGTGTCATTTGGTTGAATTTACTACTGTCTACAGACATCTTCACTTACGAAACCGGATTGGGTCCTACTGGAGCACCCGGTACAGCCACCTACTATCCGGTGAACACCACACACAACAATCACTCACTAGTGACTACTGTAATGGCAAAATCGCCCAGTTTCCCTGCCCAAGCACCACCTCTTCCTGGAAAGTGCAGGGAAAGCGACTAGTTACAGATTAGAACTCACGTGACTCAACTATAAAAGGGGGAAATGGAGGGGTGGAATAGGGGAATCTAATGTCAGTTTAGCCAAGCACTGCGGCGGCCGCTCTGCTCCTAACCGGCCAACCCTCACTTGCTAAGTTGCTCACATGACATGCCTGAATGAGTGGCTGAGCCTGTCAGTCTGTTTGTTTGTTGCTTGCTGGAGGCTCTGCCACTGCACTCCCTCACAACTGTGCTTTGTTGCTTTCCACGTTGTAGCTGCCCCTGCCGGCCCACTAGCTGCCGGCCCACTGAGATTTTTCCTGGTATCCCGGTGGCCTAATCCGGCCCTGAAGTTTTGGAAAACCTATAGTTCATGGTGTTCCACTCATGATTATTCCTGGCATTCTTTTAAGTCTGTGTTTGTAATTCATTCTCTATCCGGGGATAGCTGGTTTGTGTCGGGACAGCAAATCTGGGTCCCCTTAAGGGAGACAGATTGTGACACTCTGGTAGTGGAAGGTCCCTTTTTCCACCTTTGGTAAATTAAATGGGTTGGAGTGAAGGGCTTAGGGTGTCCTTAGTAGGCGGGTCACTTAGAACTCCCTGCAAACCTTGTTTTGTGCCATGGGCGGAGCATTGGGGGTTCTGCTGCACATCCCATTAGTAGGACCTTGACCTCTCGTTAATTGAGAAGATTAGTGACTCAATTTGCTTCCATCTCTAGTTAAGTCGGTTATATTGTTATGTCAAATAAACGTGACCTTTCCTGGTCTTCATTTCATACATTTTTTTTTATTTAAAGTTTAATTAATACACTATTACCTTCCAGCTAGAGTCTTTAATACCTTATGTTACTTGCTATTTCATACGGTACTTTGCTAGCAAGGCCCAGATCTAGCTGTCATCTGTAGCTTTGTATACCACTACCATGTCATGGAAAGTGCCCCAGTCACCTAGTGATGCGATCAGCCGTGCATTCCGGGACTCTGCCCTTTCTCAAGGAGTCTATCGTACTAGCTCATACTTTGTCTATAAGTAGTCTGCTGGTATTCAATGATTGGAGGATATGCAAACATTCGTCTCTCATACCACATGCTCACCTTTAAAGGGACACTGAACCCAAATTTTTTATTTCATGATTCAGATAGAGCATGACATTTTAAGCAACTTTCTAATGTACTCCTATTCTCAAATTTTCTTTATTCTCTTGATATCTTTATTTGAAATACAAGAATGTAAGTTTAGATGCCGGCCCATTTTTGGTGAACAACCTGGGTTGTCCTTGCTGATTGGTGGATAAATTCATCCACCAATAAAAAAGTGCTGTACAGAGTCCTAAACCAAGAAAAAAAGCTTAGATGCCTTCTTTTTCAAATAAAGATAGCAAGAGAGCGAATAAAAATTTGATAATAGGAGTAAATTAGAAAGTTGCTTAAAATTGCATGCTATATCTGAATCATGAAAGAAAAAATTTGGGTTCAGTGTCCCTTTAAGGTGGAATAAAAAAACATAATTTATGTAAGAACTTAACTGATAAATTCATTTATTTCATATTAGCAAGAGTCCATGAGCTAGTGACGTATGGGATATACATTCCTACCAGGAGGGGCAAAGTTTCCCAAACCTCAAAATGCCTATAAATACACCCCCCCCACACACCCACAATTCAGTTTAATGAATAGCCAAGCAAGTGGGGTGATAAGAAAGGAGCGAAAGCATCAAAAATAAGGAATTGGAATAATTGTGCTTTATACAAAAAAATCATAACCACCACAAAAAGGGTGGGCCTCATGGAGTCTTGCTAATATGAAAGAAATGAATTTATCAGGTAAGTTCTTACCTAAATTATGTTTTCTTTCATGTAATTAGCAAGAGTCCATGAGCTAGTGACGTATGGGATAGCAGATACCCAAGATGTGGAACTTCCACGCAAGAGTCACTAGAGAGGGAGGGATAAAATAAAGACAGCCAATTCCGCTGAAAAAATAATCCACAACCCAAATCAAAAAGTTTTAATCTTATAATGAAAAAAACTGAAATTATAAGCAGAAGAATCAAACTGAAACGGCTGCCTGAAGTACTTTTCTACCAAAAACTGCTTCAGAAGAAGAGAAAACATTAAAATGGTAGAATTTAGTAAAAGTATGCAAAGAAGACCAAGTTGCTGCTTTGCAAATCTGATCAACAGAAGCTTCATTCCTAAAAGCCCAGGAAGTAGAAACTGACCTAGTAGAATGAGCTGTAATCCTTTGAGGCGGGGATTTACCCGACTCTACATAAGCATGATGAATCAAAGACTTTAACCAAGATGCCAAAGAAATGGCAGAAGCCTTCTGACCTTTCCTAGAACCAGAAAAGATAACAAATAGACTAGAAGTCTTTCTGAAATCTTTAGTTGCTTCAACATAATATTCCAAAGCTCTAACTACATCCAAAGAATGTAAAGATCTCTTCAGAGAATTCTTAGGATTAGGACACAATGAAGGGACAACAATTTATCTACTAATGTTGTTAGAATTCACAACTTTAGGTAAAAATTTAAATGAAGTCCGCAACACCGCCTTATCCTGATGAAAAATCAGAAAAGGAGATTCACAAGAAAGAGCAGATAATTCAGAAACTCTTCTAGCAGAAGAGATGGCCAAAAGGAACAAAACTTTCCAGGAAAGTAATTTAATATCCAGAGAAGGCATAGGTTCAAACGGAGGAGCCTGTAAAGCCCTCAGAACCAAATTGAGACTCCAAGGAGGAGAAATTGACTTAATGACAGGGTTGATTCGAACCAAAGCCTGTACAAAACAATGAATATCAGGATGATTAGCAATCTTTCTGTGAAAAAGAACCGAAAGAGCAGAGATTTGACCTTTCAAGGAACTTGCAGACAAACCCTTATCCAAACCATCCTGAAGAAATTGTAAAATTCTAAGAATTCTAAAAGAATGCCAAGAAAATTTATGTGAAGAACACCAAGAAATGTAAGTCTTCCAGACTCGGTAATAGATCTTCCTAGACACAGATTTACGAGCCTGTAACATAGTATTAATCACTGAATCAGAGAAATCTCTAAGACTGAACGCTTAATACTTAATCTCCATACCTTCAAATTTAATGATTTGAGATCCTGATGGAAAAATGGGCCTTGAGATAGAAGGTCTGGCCTTAAAGGGACAGTACACTGTAAAATTGTTTTTCCATAAATGTATTTTAAATTACTTGTTATACCAACTGCAGAGTATAAAATATTTGAGAAATTGCATTTTCGGGTTTATTTGTTTATCTGAAGTAGCTGGTTTTTGCTTTGAAACCACAGCCTATTACAATGGGTTGAGCTTCAGGTAATATCAGATCTCATTATGTTAACACTTGGTGTACAAACACTTGCTTCCTAATCTTATATTTGTCTGGAACACCAAAGCTCAATACATAGAGAGAACAATGGAAAATTATCATTTTATTACTTAACTATCCTGCGCGCCCCCCCCCCCCCACTGTGAGTTTAATTCCTTCTGCTGATTGTGTTTACTTAGGCTTGTCAATAGCGTATACACCAGTATCAAAACTTTCAGTATAGGTTGGGAAATCACAGGCTAAATCAGCTATTTCAAATGCCGAAATATGAGTAAAGGAGCTACTTGCAACCAATTTAATACACTCTGGCAGGTAAAAAGGATCATTGGGAATAATTTAAAGGGGAGAAAGTTTTTGGGTGAACTGTCCCTTTAACGGAAGTGTCCAAGGTTGGCAACTTGCCATCCGAACGAGATCCGCATGCCAAAACCTGTGCGGCCATGCTGGAGCCACCAGCAGTACAAACGAACGCTCCATTAGGATTTTGGAAATCACTCTTGGAAGAAGAACTAGAGGCGGAAAGATATAAGCAGGTTGATAATTCCAAGGAAGTGACAACGCGTCCACCACTTCCGCCTGAGGATCCCTGGATCTGAATAGATACCTGGGAAGTTTCTTGTTTAGATGAGAAGCCATCAGATCTATTTCTGGAAACCCCCAGATTTGAACAATCTGAAGAAATACCTCTGGGTGAAGAGACCATTCGCCCAGATGTAACATCTGGCGACTGAGATAATCCGCTTCCCAATTGTCTATACCTGGGATGTGAACCGCAGAAATTAGACAGGAGCTGGATTCCGCCCATACAAGTATTCGAGATACTTCTTTCATAGCCTGAGGACTGTGAGTCCCCCCTTGATGATTGACATATGCCACTGTTGTGACATTGTCTGTCTGAAAACAAATAAACGATTCTCTCTTCAGAAGAGGCCAGAACTGAAGAGCTCTGAAAATCGCACAGAGTTCCAAAATATTGATTGGTAATCTCGCCTCCTGAGATTCCCAAACCCCCTGCGCTGTCAGAGATCCCCAGACAGCTCCCCAACCTGAAAGACTCTCATCTGTTGAGATCACAGTCCAGGTTGGACGAACAAAAGAGGCCCCTTGAACTAAACAATGGTGATCCAACCACCAAGTCAAAGAAGATAGAACATTGGGATTTAAGGATATTAATTGTGATATCTTTGTATAATCCCTGCACCATTGGTTCAGCATACAAAGCTGGAGAGGTCTCATGTGAAAACGAGCAAAAGGGATTGCGTCCGATGCAGCAGTCATGAGACCTAAAATTTCCATGCATAAAGCTACCGAAGGGAAAGATTGAGACTAAAGGTTTCGACAAGCTGAAACCAATTTCAGACGTCTCTTTTCTGTAAGAGACAAAGTCATGGACACTGAATCTATTTGGAAACCTAAAAAGGTTTCCCTTGTCTGAGGAATCCAGGAACTCTTTGGTAAATTGATCCTCCAACCATGTCTTTGAAGAAACAACACAAGTTGATTCGTGTGAGATTCTGCAGAATGTAAAGACTGAGCAAGATATTGTCCAAATAAGGAAATACCACAATACCCTGCTCCCTGATTACAGAGAGAAGGGCACCGAGAACCTTCGAAAAGATCCTTGGAGCTGTAGCTAGGCCAAAAGGAAGAGCAACATACTGGTAATGCTTGTCTAGAAAAGAGAATCTCAGGAACTGATAGTGATCTGGATGAATTGGAATATGAAGATATGCATCATGTAAGTCTATTGTGGACATATAATGTCCTTGCTGAACAAAAGGCAGAATAGTCCTTATAGTCACCATCTTGACTGTTGGTATCCTTACATAACGATTTAATATTTTTAGATCCAGAACTGGTCTGAAGGAATTCTCCTTTTTTGGTACAATGAACAGATTTGAATAAAACCCCAGGCCCCGTTCCAGAACTGGAACTGGCATAATTACCCCAGCTGACTCCAGATCTGAAACACATTTCAGAAACGCTTGAGCCTTCACTGGGTTTACTGGAATGCGTGAAAGAAAGAATCTTCTCACAGGTGGTCTTACTCTGAAACCTATTCTGTACCCTTGTGAAACAATGTTCTGAATCCAAAGACTTTGAATCGAATCGATCCAAATATCTTTGAAAAAACGTAACCTGCCCCCTACCAGCTTAGCTGGAATGAGGGCCTCACCTTCATGCGGATTTGGGAGCTGGTTTTGACTTTCTGAAAGGCTTGGATTTATTCCAGACTGGAGAAGGTTTCCAAACGTAAACTGTTCCTTTAGAGGAAGGGTCAGGCTTTTGTTCCTTATTCTGACGAAAGGAACAAAAACGATTAGCAGCCCTATATTTGCCTTTAGATTTTTTATCCTGAGGTAAAAAGGCTCCCTTCCCCCCAGTAACCGTTGAAATTATTGAGTTTAACTGAAAACCAAATAATTTATTACCTTGGAAAGAAAGAGAAAGCAATGTTGACTTAGAAGTCATATCTGCATTCCAAGACTTAAGCCATAAAGCTCTTCTAGCTAATATAGCTAAAGACATATACCTGACATCAATTCTAATGATATCGAAAATGGCATCACAAATGAAGTTATTAGCATGTTGAAGAAGTTTAACAATGCTATAAGCATTATGGTCTGACACTTGTTGCGCTAAAGCCTCCAACCAGAATGTTGAAGCTGCAGCAACAACAGCCAAAGAAATAGCAGGTCTAAGAAGATTACCTGAATATAAATACGCCTTCCTTAGAAAGGATTCAAGCTTCCTATCTAAAGGATCTTTAAACGAAGTACTATCTGCCGTAGGAATAGTAGTACGTTTAGCAAGAGTAGAAATAGCCCCATCAACTTTGGGGATTTTATCCCAAAACTCTAATCTATCAGATGGCAAAGGGTACAATTTCTTAAACCTTGGAGAAGGAGTAAATGAAGTACCCAGACTATTCCATTCCCTAGAAATTACTTCTGAAATAGCATCAGGAACTGGAATAACCACAGAAGGTTTAAAAAACTGCATTTAAACGCTTAGTAGTTTTAATACATATCTAAAGCAATCAACACTTCCTTAAGTAAAGAACGAATAAACTCCATCTTAAATAAATATGAAGATTTATCAGTGTCAATATCTGAGGCAGAATCTTCTGAACCAGATAGATCCACATCAGAAATAGATAAGTCAGAATGATGGTGGTCATTTAAAATTTCATCTGAAATGTGTGAAGTTTTAAAAGACCTCTTACGTTTACTAGAAGGAGGAATAACAGACAGAGCCTTTTCCGAATAGATTTAGAAACAAATTCTTTAACATTAACAGGAACATCCTGAACATTAGATGTTGAAGGAACAACAACAGGTAATGGATTATTACTAATGGAAACACAATCTGCATTGGAAAGTTTATCATGACAGCTTTCACAAACTACAGCTGGAGGAACAGTTACCAAAAGTTTACAACAAATGCACTTAGCTTTGGTAGAACCGACATCAGGCAGCGCTTTTCCAGAAGTAGATTCTGATTCAGGGTCAGGTAGTGACATCTTGCAATATGTAATAGAAAAAAACAACATATAAAGCAAAATTTATCAAATTCCTTAAATGGCAGTTTCAGGAATGGGAAAAAATGCAAAATGAAACAAGCCTCTAGAAAACCAGAAGCAACTGAAAAGTGAGACTGAAATAATGTGAAAAAAACTGGCGCCAAGAATGACGCCCACACATTTTGGCGCCAAGAATGACGCCCATATTTTTTGGCGCCAAAAAAACATCCGCAAAACACATACGTAAAAAATGACGCAATTACGAAAAAACCTCCGGCGCCAATTATGACGCTGGAAATGACGAAATTTTTGCGCCAAAAAAGTCTCGCGCCAAAAATGACGCAATAAATAGAAGCATTTTCTGCACCCGCGAGCCTAACAGCCCGCAATTTTGAAAAAAAGTCAATTGAAAATTGAAGGTAAGAAAAAATAAAATTTATATGCATTTTCCCAAAATGAAACTGGCAGTCTGAATGAAGGAATACTGAATATCCTGAATCATGGCAAATATAAGTTTAAACACATATATTTAGAACTTTACATATAAAGTGCCCACCATAGCTTTGAGTGTCATAAATAGAAATAAGACTTACTTACCCTAAGACACTCATCTACATATAGTAGATAGGCAAACCAGTACTGAAACGAGAATCAGTAGAGGTAATGGTATATATAAGAGTATATCGTCGATCTGAAAAGGGAGGTAGGAGAAGAAATCTCTACGACCGATAACAGAGAACCTATGAAATAGACCCCGTAGAAGGAGATCATTGCATTCAAATAGGCAATACTCTCTTCACATCCCTCTGACATTCACTGCACGCTGAGAGGAAAACCGGACTCCAGACTGCTGCGAAGCGCATATCAACGTAGAATCTAGCACAAACTTACTTCACCACCTCCATAGGAGGCAAAGTTTGTAAAACTGATTTGTGGGTGTGGTGAGGGGTGTATTTATAGGCATTTTAAGGTTTGGGAAACTTTGCCCCTCCTGGTAGGAATGTATATCCCATACGTCACTAGCTCATGGACTCTTGCTAATTACATGAAAGAAAAGTAGGT
Organism: Bombina bombina; assembly: GCF_027579735.1. NCBI lineage: Eukaryota > Metazoa > Chordata > Amphibia > Anura > Bombinatoridae > Bombina > Bombina bombina. Next base: position 5,747,488 of record NC_069503.1, read on the forward strand.
GATACCTTACATCAATAATAATAATAATATTCTTCAGCCTATATTTAACACTTACAGTATGTACACATTTTACATCCAAACATTTGTGACTAGAAATCAGAGGTTGAGGAGCTGTTTCAGAAGCAATGGGTCATGAGTGAACAGTTGGAGGGATTATGGGTATTTCTGAGGGGTCAATGGACGTGTCAGGGCAGTTTGTGGGTGTGTCTGGGCAGTTTGTTGGCGTGTCAGGGCTGTTTGTGGGTGTGTCCTGGCAGTTTGTGGGTGGGTGTCAGGGCTGTTTGTGGGCGTGTCTGCCCAGTTTCGGGTGTCTCAGGGTAGTTTGTGGGTGTGTCAGGGTAGTTTGCAAGCGGGTCTAAGGGAAATTCTGCAAATAGGGACATATGACTGTCTCAGAGGGACACAGCTCAGAATCAGGGACAAGTTTATTCTGACCTTTAACGTTAGCAACATAGAGTTAATCCTATTCATACAAGTAGTTAAACGTACTAATCACCTTTCGTTAGCTAAATAGCTGAACCTGCTCATTAGCAGAGAGATTTAGATTGTTGTGGAGCTCTTCAGCCCACGCTTCGTTAAGAGTAGAACTGCTAGGTCGGCACCTAGTGGGTGTCACCCATGTATCTCTGGACCATCACTCTGCACTCTCTCTCTCTCTGCTCTCAGCACCATGACCAATGGCATAGCTAGAGCATAACACGTTCCAGACCAGTAGGGCAATCCCCAGTGAACGACCTGTACAACAAGCATAAGGTGCAAATAAATTAAAGCTCGGGCTTATCTAGAAACAAGTTGGAGAGTTGCCTGAAGGTGAGTTCAGACAGGGGGGGATAGTTAGGTAAATAATTAAAAAATCCTAAGGCAGAAAAACCCAAGTTACTGCAGAAGGCAGTGCCAAGTACCAACTATATGTATAAGTTGTAAGAGAGAGGAAAAATAAGTACTATGTGACACACTTGTATTATAAGGTTGAGATTTTTAGCAAATAAAGAATGGAGGGGGGGGAAGGGAGGTTTTGGAAATTAAAATGTAACTTTTAATATTTGATAGTTAAAAAACGGAGACACATATTAAAATCATTAAAAAACATACACAATACATATGCCTGTGACATCAGGGTCCCTGTTACACTTAAGGTGCAAACCACTATCTGAGCGATATGTCCAACTCCTATTGTGACACATAAGGGGTTACACATCAAACAATACATAGACAGGGATAGTCTCGAGTGCATACGCTATCGAGTTGCTTATACTATTACAACATTTAAAGTTGCCTTTGACAAAGCAGTGGCGAAACGCATGTCAGGCGTTCGCCCTGCCCTCTGTTAGATTATATGTTGGTGCTTAAGTACAAATCACCCACTTGGTATCTTCAACTTTAAATGTTGTAATAGTATAAGCTACTTGTTAGCGTATGCACTCGGGACTATCCCTGTCTATGTATTGTTTGATGTGTAACCCCTTATGTGACAATAGGAGTTGGCACATCGCTCAGATAGTGGTTTGCACCTTAAGGACCCTGATGTCACTTAGCTATGGTGGCTAAGTACGCATATTACTTAGGGGACATTTTCTAGCCTTAATGTGGTAACCTTAGCGGTATAGGCCGGTACAATTTAGTACGTTTAAAATATCATAATATATTGTGCAACTGCCCCTTGTTCTATGCACATTATTTATTTATAGATACCTGTGTGATATTATTGTATCTCAGACTTATTCTCCAGAGGGCAGGCATATGTATTGTGTATGTTTGTTAATGATTTTAATATGTGTCTCAGTTTTTTAACTATCAAATATTAAAAGTTACATTTTAATTTTCAAACCCTCCCCCACCCCCACCCCATTCTTTATTTGGTAAAAATCTCAACCTTATAATACAAGTGTGCCGCATAGTACTTATTTTTCCTCTCTCTTACACTTATATAGAACCTACTCCTGACGAAGCTGCCAAAACTGTCCCTAAGGAAGCTGCAACAACTCAAAGCCACCACCCAACCCAACAGGGTGCAAAAAACTCTCACAGGCAGGATTCAGGAAAAAGAGGCTGGAGTTACTGCATCAGTACCGTATAATGACAAATACCCGCCCTTGAATTTGCAACAATGTAACTCAAACAGCTCTAGGCTCAAGAAAACTATCCACCAATTTGCTACAGACCAACTAGGGGGCTTTCCACTGGATAATATGTTGCCATAAATTGCATGATATGACCTTATGTCTTACATACATACTACTGTTATTTCAGCAAATACCGATATTAAGGTGGAATACATAATTATTAGAGTTTCATCCATCACAAAAACCTAATATACAATTATGTCCCCTTAACTCTGAGAAAAGTATCTGTATTATTTGAATAGGTGTGTAATGTTAGTGGAGATCTCTTCATGGGCTTGCAACGTCCTTAAGGGTTAAGCTTGGTAGGGAATGGGTTATGTCTGGTGAGGTGTGTATGGTAACAATGTTGCAGGTGAAGGGGAGTGACTTACCTGCTCAGCTATAAGGGGTTGCAGGAAGCTTCTATACCAAGTGGCTCGTACCCTCCCACCTTACCCTGTTATTATTCTGACAGCTTGAGTGAGACGGCTTCCTTAGGGTTGCTGTAGACGTCACGGCGGTGGTAGAGTAAGTTGAGCTAGCCTTTGTAAGACTCCCTGGTTTCTAGCTGGTTTGTGCAGCCAGCAGTTTCGAGAACCCTTAAGGGTTGGAGTACCTCTGAACCCTCTAGTGGAGGGAGGTCTCGGCCTTGCCCATTTAACAAACATGGGCGGAGTGATGGTCAGGCTGATGGGAGGAGCGACCCACCTTAGGTTTGGGCCGAGAATGCTCTTTCCTACATGTAGGCAGATCCGAAGAGCTCCGTAACCCCTTAAGGACCAGGAATTTCAGAGAAAAACTTGCCCAAAAGACCAGATATTTTTTGTATAATTTTTGCTATCACTCCATTTAAACAGATATAGAGCCTTTTTTAAATGTACCTATAAAAACTATAAATATATTTTAAATAGACAACCCAAGGTATTGATCTAGGTATATTTGGTATATTTTATGCCACTGTTTTGCCACCAAATGCGATCAAATAAAAAAAATTGTTAACTTTTCACAAACTTTAGCTTTTTCACTGAAATTATTTACATACTGCTTGTGCAATCATGGCACAAATGGTTGTAAAAGCTTCTCTGGGATTCTCATTGTTCAGAATCAGCAGACATAAATGGCTTTGCCATTGCTTTTTGGTAACTAGAAGGCCGCTAATTGCAGCTGCGCACCACACGTTTTTATTATTCCCAGCAGTGAAGAGGTTATCAGGTAGCTTGTAAGTTTAATTTTAGCTTTAGTCTATAGATTACCCTCCCACCTGATCCCTCCCAAACAGCTCTCTCCCCTCCCACCCGGTCACTCCAATCTTAGGTACTGGCAGACAGTCTGCCAGTATGCAGTTTAAGGACAGTATTTTTTTTCTGTAGTGTAGTGTGAACCCTCCTCACCCATGGTTCTCTTACACTCCCCCGTTCACTGGATACTGAATCTTGTTATTTCCTAGTTTGTAAGTTGTTTTTTTCATTATTAATTGCACAATACATTTCTGTGCAGTGGTTTCCCCTGCCCCCAACCAATTCTATGTGGGACCTGCTCCTTCCTCACCCCTTTTCTTTAGCGTACCACCCTATCTGTTCCTCTCCCTTAAAAAAAATGTTTTCTTTAGCATAGGGTCAAACCTCCCAACTGTCCTGATTTGTGTGGGACAGTCCTGATTTCTGCGGTCTGTCCCTCTGACACATCTTTCAGTCCTGCATTGCTTAAAAGTTGAATTTATGTAACCAAGCTGGGTGTGACATATTTAGGTGTGCGAGAAGAGTGTAATAGAATAATACCGCTCAGCACGCCAGCCATGAGATAGCGAGAGAAGTCAGTACAGTGACAGCAGGTACAATAACCACCTTCAGCCACTGACACAGGGGAAGGAACAGAGTGAGTAAAAAGCTCAGCTTGTGAGATAACTGGGTATAAACCCCATTGTAGCAAACAGTCATCTGTTCCATGTGAGATCGGATGAGAAGCTCGTTTTGTGCTGCATTAGCTGCATGACCACGACGTAACAAGAGGTTAAAGAGGGGGGGGGGGCTCTTTATGGAACCATACAAATAATCATTACAGGTATTTTTTAACTGTCTCTGCCCCCCTCTAGACAGAATAGTCTCTGCACGCTGCTTACGACAGCATGTGCAGGTGATAACTGGAGGGAACACAAAGAAACGCAAGTGGTCACAAAGTGCTCCATTTATCATTGTAATTCTCCCATATTTACGCCTATAAATACACTGTCTGAATTGTTCTCTTATTTATCAAAGCAAAATACGTCTAAAAATAAGCAAATACAACCGCAAAATTCTTCCAACTCTATCCTCTCTCGCCTAGGCACACATGTGCGCCAAAGAAAGCACAAAAAAAGCGCTTTTTTGGTCGTATTTTTAAAAATACATCTTACTTATCCCCGAAATTCAGATTTATCATTATTTTGCGCCTTAGGAGAACCTAAAATTCTCCTATAAATACGACCACAAAAGTTCTCCAAAACCACCGTGGAGAACATTAATTTGACTCCACTTTTTTCGCGAGAGAAGATGGAATATTTCTTAATTTTGGCAGCTATAAGAATGAAATATCAAAAGATAATGTGCATAATTGATTCATAATATATTTTTAAATCAATGAATGTGAAGATAACATTTTTATTTTATTTTATAAGAAACATATTTGAAAATAAAAATTTGTTGTCCTATTAATTTCTATTTATAAAGGAGACAAGATTATCATACAATATAGGGTGGAGGAAGCAGAATTTTAATAAACAGGAGACTTATATAATTTTGTGCTATATAGAATAATTTCTAAATATATATATAATAAGACTACCTGCCGCAGGACAAATGACAACTAACAAAGTCATTGTAGTAGATTATACAATTAAGTATAAGTGGTTAATTTAGTCTGCGTTATACCATTATGATGCTGCGTGTAAAGAATTTACATAAACTGTAGTATTTCGGTTATCATTTACACTAAATAACTTTATTGAAGAAATATCTTTAAAAATTAAGAGAAAATCACATGCACACAAAATGGCTTGAGCTCAAATTTATTAAAAACACTTAAACCAGCAAAATCACTGAGACTCCCATTCTATTAATATAGTTAGAAATAATATTAGCCAGCAGTGACTAGGTTTGACAATCAAATAAAGCCCTTACAAGTTAAAGTTAAATTATCGTAGTCATTAAATATTGAAGTATATCGCTGGGAGACAGGTCTTAGAGCATGGTAAGCAAAGTAAACGCGCGCCAGGGGTCCTGTGGAGTAGCTCTGTCTCTCCGTTGTTGGTGAGGGAATGGGCAGTGCTGGGTGAAGGAATGGGCAGTGTTGGGTAAGGGAGAAAGCAGTGCTGGGAGAGAGGAGAGGGCAGTGCTGGGAGAGAGGAGAGGGCAGTGCTGGGAGAGAGGAGAGGGCAGTGCTGGGAGAGGGCAGTGCTGGGAGAGGGCAGTGCTGGGAGAGGGCAGTGCTGGGAGAGAGGAGAGGGCAGTGCTGGGAGAGAGGAGAGGGCAGTGCTGGGAGAGAGGAGAGGGCAGTGCTGGGAGAGAGGAGAGGGCAGTGCTGGGAGAGAGGAGAGGGCAGTGCTGGGAGAGGGCAGTGCTGGGAGAGAGAGGAGAGGGCAGTGCTGGGAGAGAGGAGAGGACAGTGCTGGGAGAGGGCAGTGCTGGGAGAGAGGAGAGGGCCGTGCTGGGAGAGAGGAGAGGGCAGTGCTGGGAGAGAGGAGAGGGCAGTGCTGGGAGAGGGAGAGGGCAGTGCTGGGAGAGAGGAGAGGGCAGTGCTGGGAGAGAGAGGATAGGGCAGTGCTGGGAGAGAGGAGAGGGCAGTGCTGGGAGAGAGGAGAGGGCAGTGCTGGGAGAGAGAGGATAGGGCAGTGCTGGGAGAGGGAAAGGGCAGTGCTGGGAGAGGGAGAGGGCAGTACTGGGAGAGAGAGGAGAGGGCAGTGCTGGGAGAGAGAGGAGAGGGCAGTGCTGGGAGAGAGAGGAGAGGGCAGTGCTGGGAGAGAGAGGAGAGGGCAGTGCTGGGAGAGAGAGGAGAGGGCAGTGCTGGGAGAGAGAGGATAGGGCAGTGCTGGGAGAGGGTAGCGCTGGGAGAGAGGAGAGGGCAGTGCTGGGAGAGGGAGAGGGTAGTGCTGGGAGAAAGGAGAGGGCAGTGCTGGGAGAGGGCAGTGCTGGGAGAGAGGAGAGGGCAGTGCTGGGAGAGAGAGGAGAGGGCAGTGCTGGGAGAGAGAGGAGAGGGCAGTGCTGGGAGAGAGAGGAGAGGGCAGTGCTGGGAGAGGGGAGAGGGCAGTGCTGGGAGAGAGAGGATAGGGCAGTGCTGGGAGAGGGAGAGGGTAGTGCTGGGAGAAAGGAGAGGGCAGTGCTGGGAGAGGGCAGTGCTGGGAGAGAGGAGAGGGCAGTGCTGGGAGAGGGAGAGGGTAGTGCTGGGAGAAAGGAGAGGGCAGTGCTGGGAGAGGACAGTGCTGGGAGAGAGGAGAGGGCAGTGCTGGGAGAGGACAGTGCTGGGAGAGAGGAGAGGGCAGTTCTGGGAGAGAGAGGAGAGGGCAGTGTTGGGAGAGAGAGGAGAGGGCAGTGCTGGGAGAGAGAGGAGAGGGCACTGCTGGGAGAGGGAGAGGGTAGTGCTGGGAGAGAGGAGAGGGCAGTCCTGGGAGAGGGAGAGGGTAGTGCTGGGAGAAA